>NC_047112.1:28399514-28700764 GCF_902500255.1 Thalassophryne amazonica | reverse complement strand
CTCCATAGTTTCATCATTGTTCTTCTGTCTAGCAGTGTTTGACCCTGCTTTGTTCTTGGACCTTGCTCTTGTCTCAGCCTTTAAACTTTGTCTCTCTGTGTTTTTGAAATTTGCTTGTTTTTTGGGCCATGTGTCTGCTTAAAGACTGTTTATTACCGCCGCCTGGCTGTCTGTCAAACTGTGTATCGAACCTCTGCCTGATTTTGAGAGAGGGTTAGGGTTAGTGAACTTCATCGCATAAAATTTTAGATGATAGCAACAGAGAAATAAAGTCCTTATTGTATGTTTTTGTGTGACAGGTTCAGAAAGAGGTTCAGATGCAGTGGGTGAGATGGCAGGAAAGAAGCTTCGGGGTCGTGTCGCCTGCTGTCAAGGGCAGCCAGATGGACACGCCATTCTAGTGCCACCCTGACACGCCTACATCCTCTACGACCACCGCAGAACAGATCTGAAAAAATATTTCCTGTGTCAGTTATCATCTTTAATGGGTTGTGCAGAGAGGTGTACCGCTATGAACCGCTGCAGCCTGAGAGCCTATGACAGCAACCACTGCTGGGAAAGTGAAGGTAGCTTTATTAGGTGAGATTCCTGGTGAGGAATCAATCACTATCCTGCCATTGTAGGGTAGATTAGAAGCACGGGTTGAAAGCACTGATTACTTTTGTGAATTCAAACAACTTCACACAATCAGCATGTGAAATGTGACATATCAAGATTTTACTCTGTAGCAACTTCATTTCATTGCATTACTTTTTTATTGTGCATGATTTTCAGGTTGCAAAAGCAGCTTTTGATCAATTCCAAAGTACACTCAACAAAAATATAAATGCACCACTTTTGGTTTTGCTCCCATTTTGTATGAGATGAACTCAAAGATCTAAAACTTTTTCCACATACACAATATCACCATTTCCCTCAAATATTGTTCACAAACCAGTCTAAATCTGTGATAGTGAGCACTTCTCCTTTGTTGAGATAATCCATCCCACCTCACAGGTGTGCCATATCAAGATGCTGATTATACACCATGATTAGTGCACAGGTGTGCCTTAGACTGCCCACAATAAAAGGCCACTCTGAAAGGTGCAGTTTTGTTTTATTGGGGAGGGGGGATACCAGTCAGTATCTGGTTTGACCACCATTTGCCTCATGCAGTGCAACACCAAAAGTGTTGCGTTTATATTTTTGTTGAGTGTATGTATATATATATATATACAACCCCTGGCAATAATTATGGAATCACCAGCCTCGGAGGATGTTCATTCAGTTTTGTAGAAAAAAAGCAGATCACAGACATGACACAAAACAAAAGTAATTTCAAATGGCAACTTTCTGGCTTTAAGAAACACTATAAGAAATCAGGAAAAAAAATTGTGGCAGTCAGTAACGGTTACTTTTTTAGACCAAGCGGAGGGAAAAAATATGGAATCACCCTGTAAATTTTCATCCCCAAAACTAACACCTGCATCAAATCAGATCTGCTCGTTAGTCTGCATCTAAAAAGGAGTGATCACACCTTGGAGAGGTGTTGCACCAAGTGGACTGACATGAATCATGGCTCCAACACGAGAGATGTCAATTGAAACAAAGGAGAGGATTATCAAACTCTTAAAAGAGGGTAAATCATCACGCAATGTTGCAAACGATGTTGGTTGTTCACAGTCAGCTGTGTCTAAACTCTGGACCAAATACAAACAACATGGGAAGGTTGTTAAAGGCAAACATACTGGTAGACCAAAGAAGACATCAAAGCATCAAGACAGAAAAAAAATATGTCTCAAAAATCGAAAATGCACAACAAAACAAATGAGGAACGAATGGGAGGAAACTGGAGTCAATGTCTGTGACCGAACTGTAAGAAACCGCCTAAAGGAAATGGGATTTACATACAGAAAAGCTAAACGAAAGCCATCATTAATACCTAAACAGAAAAAAAACAAGACATGACTGGATGAAAGTCATATTCAGTGATGAATCTTGAATCTGCATTGGGCAAGGTGATGATGCTGGAACTTTTGTTTGGTGCCGTTCCAATGAGATTTATAAAGATGACTGCCTGAAGAGAACATGTAAATTTCCACAGTCATTGATGATATGGGGCTGCATGTCAGGTAAAGGCACTGGGGAGATGGCTGTCATTACATCATCAATAAATGCACAAGTTTACGTTGATATTTTGGACACTTTTCTTATCCCATCAATTGAAAGGATGTTTGGGGATGATGAAATCATTTTTCAAGATGATAATACATCTTGCCATAGAGCAAAAACTGTGAAAACATTCCTTGCAAAAAGACACATAGGGTCAATGTCATGGCCTGCAAATAGTCCGGATCTTAATCCAATTGAAAATCTTTGGTGGAAGTTGAAGAAAATGGTCCATGACAAGGCTCCAACCTGCAAAGCTGATCTGGCAACAGCAATCAGAGAAAGTTGGAGCCAGATTGATGAAGAGTACTGTTTGTCACTCATTAAGTCCATGCCTCAGAGACTGCAAGCTGTTATAAAAGCCAGAGGTGGTGCAACAAAATACTAGTGATGTGTTGGAGCGTTCTTTTGTTTTTCATGATTCCATAATTTTTTCCTCAGAATTGAGTGATTCCATATTTTTTTCCCTCTGCTTGGTCTGAAAAAGTAACCGTTACTGACTGCCACAATTTTTTTTTCTTGATTTCTTATAGTGTTTCTTAAAGCCAGAAAGTTGCCATTTGAAATGACTTAAGTTTTGTGTCATGTCTGTGATCTGCTTTTTTTCTACAAAATTAAACAACTGAATGAACATCCTCCGAGGCCGGTGATCCCATAATTTTTGCCAGGGGTTGTATATATATATATATATATATATATATATATATATATATATATATATATATATATATATATATATATATATATATATATATATATATACACACACACACCAATTAAACAACTCCAGATTATAAAAAAGACAATGCTCATGCAGCCAAGGGTACTTTAGCACTGTGTTATATGTTTATGTTTTCTACCAGCAACCAAGTGTGTTTTATTCTGTGATGTAATGTGGAGTCCTCCACACTTGTAAAAGACATCTGCATCTCCTCTGTTATATACAGTTCGGCACAGGACTGGATAACACAAACAATACATCGTGATCATGTTCAGAAACCATCTCAGTGTAACCACTGTAATTATATTTGGCACTTTGAACTGCTTGATAATATAAACTATGACGAAACTTGGTGTTTATAGTAATTCCAACACTGGTGTTTGATGACTCTATTAAAAAAAACCTTGTAGAATTGCCATTTATGTTTGCCAATTCAAAATTATGTGTTATAACGTCATATTATTATTATTTCTTCAAATATAATGGACTATACTATTTACAGCCCTGTTACAGTGAGAATTAAGTGTAAATGAATTGTGTTTTCCTGAATATACAACCATGATTAGACCGTTAAATGTTGTCACTGTTTTTGATGTTGGTGCTTTTCTGGTTTTGTCTTTTCGGGATGTTTTAGTACTTTGTAACAGATTCCTGTAAGATAAATCTGAACTGTTTTGGCCAAACTTCATTGTGACTCTAAAAGTCTTTTTGTAACAGTAGATAACAAATATTAACAGCTATAAAACATGATAACGCATAAGCTTTGAAAATAGTATTTTCTACAATATTGATAGTCTTTAGTGTAATTCAGAATGGTATATTTTTATTTTGCTTCATAAGAAAAAAGACAAAATTGATTCTTAAAAGCAATGTGAACCTTGTCCTTGTTTTTCTTAGCAATAAACATACTATATTCTCATTGTAGGATCAATATTCTAATTTATTAAAGTATTTTGTCTGATTATTTATTCATTAATTAAATCACACAGTGTCTGTGAGTATTTTTAATGTTCTAATTTTAGAGTTGGACTTATTTTTGGAATTATTGCTCTGTACCTGAACCATGTCCAATGATGAGCAAAATGTTTGATTTCATGATCCACTGGATAATTAACAAATCAGTGTTAAATCAAATTGTTGGGTTCAACACTTTATCCAGAAGTCACGTAGTTAAATTTACAGGAGACATGTATTTATTTCACTTTTCTGACTGATGCCAAACCGGATTCTCAAAAGTACATATGGAAAAGATTGTGTCCTTTAATGTGGGCCACTTGGATTGTTGTCCTTTCAGCTGCTCCCATTTGTTTGGGCTTGCCACAGTTGATAGAGCCAGATCCGCATAGGTACTTGGCAAAAAAATCCAAGACATTTACAAAGGTTTAAATGGGATCTTTTTTTATTCTTGTCATCACACTATAATGATATAATTATATATACAGTGCATCTGGAAAGTATTTACAGCACTGCACGTTCCCCCCTTTTTTATGTTACAGCCTTATTCCAACATGGGTGAAATTAATTTTTTTCCCACAAAATTCTACACACAATACCCCATAATGACAATGTGAAAAACACTTTTTTTAGGTTCAAAATTCTCTGGTCTGATGAGACAAAGACTAAACTCTTTGGCGTGTATGCCAGGCACCACTGCAGTGAAGCATGGTGGCGGTAACTTTTTTCATGTTGTCATTATGGGGTATTGTGAGTAGAATTTTGAGGGGACAAATTAATTTACTCCATCTTGGTATAAGGCTGTAACATAACAAAATGTGGAAACAGTGAAGCGCTGTGAATACTTTCTGGGTGGATTGTATATAATTTCTAACTAATGTGCTACCTGTATGCCTCTGCAACATTACAGAAATTCATACAAATTATGTCATTATAAAAACACTGACTTCTATTCATTACATTAAAACATTGGTTAAAGATAAAAAATGTTTAGGAATAAATTATCATTTCTTCCTGCTGCCTTTCAAAATGTAAATTGTAATATTATGTTGTTATTTGTAGTAATATTTCTTTTGCATCCTTTTCCTATAATTTCTCAGGTATATCATTTTTATTTTTCTGTGTTCAAATAGAGACTTCATTCATTCATTCAAAGAGATTCCAGAAAGTGCCAACAAAGTGTAGGTTTTCTTTACCACCTCTTGGAACTTTCCGAAATCACTTGGGGTTGGTAATCCAGATTGCTTTCCAACTGCACCATAAGCGAACATAAGCATCAAAAATTATCATGATTAAAAAGGAAAAAGCTTTTCAAATTGTGTTCCTATACCTTCAGTGTCTCCAGTCATGTTGCTACGATCAAGGACACTGGTGTCAGTCATCCTTGCTGTTGCTGGCCTCGGAGTCTTCACCTCCCAACCCACCTCCGGCACTGTCCAGGACCACTGTCGGTTGGGAGATAGGTCGGTCTCGCAGGTTGCCATCGAGCGCCTCAAAGAAGAGACTAGATATCCTGTTTCTTCCTTCACCTTGTTGTACTTGGCCTTGAGGGTTTTTTTTAATCTTGCCAAGTACTGACTTCTGTCTTCTCATACCCATGAGTTGCTGGTGTGCCAGTGATGTCCTCGAATACTTTCTGATTCTGATACATCCCACCCAAACTGTTTAATGTTTCCTCATCTTTGAACATTGATATGAGATGTTTTGTCTTTTCCATTGACCAGAACAAACTTGAAGTGGATTTTTTTGTGGATATCACCAACTACTACCAAAGACAAACAAGACACCATTCAAAGTTGGGAAACATTAGCTTCGAAATTTGGCAGGAGTTTGCGCACATGACCCTGCGAACCCGGAAGTACGACATCATGATACCTGAGCTAGCCAGATTTAAGATATATTTTTGTTCACACCTCTGTGAGTCCGGCTCAAATCAGGCTGGACAAAAAATACTCTGGTTTAAATGCAAATTGCACCGCTCAGATTCAGAAACTGGAGCACCGCGCTTGTAGAGCGCAAACCTCCGCCAACACTAGTTTCCAATTCCACAAATTTTTAAAATTTCAAGGTCAAAGTCCTGTTAGAAGTGGCTTTTCATAAGCTAAAATATAAAATATAGACCAAAAGGGCTTTTCAATGTTAAAATCAAATATCCGCTAAATCCGCAATACAGATCGGATGTGGATCAGAGTGCCAGTTTGCACCTCACTGTCACAAATGAGAGTGATTGAGGCACTTTTGATTGAGATATAATGTAAAATGTACACCAATGGACTTTTCAATATAAAATTAAAATGTCCACAAAATCTACAATCTGCATCAGATCCAGATCAAACTTTGTCAAGTGATAGTGAGTGCCAGTCTGCACCTCACTTTCTAATATGAGAGTGAATGAGGCACGTTTGATTAAGATTTATTGTAAAATATACAATATATGGTGTTTTCAACAATAAATTTAAATGACCTCAAAGTCTGTAATCTGGATCAGATCAGGTGTCCCCGACCGAACGGTCCCCCCTAAAAATCGCTCCACGTCTTCACTGCGCATGTGTCATTTCTGTGCATCATTAGCCGCGGTTCACGGATTATCACCTCGCTTCTGCTTCAAACTGCACTCCAGTCATCATCTATCTCAGCAACAGATATCTGAAGCTTTTGTACAACAATCATTTCCACATAAATTCAATACAGAATGTTTCTGACAGGATTACCTCACAGCACCACCCGTCTAACCACAGCGGCTCATAATTAACCACTTGATGTTGCTGTTAAAAGGGTAACTACTTTTTTTTTCTCTTGATGGATCATTAAATGCATTTCTCACAGCCAGCAGAAAGCTGAAGAGATGATCTGCACCCTGATTACAACCTGTAGCATCAATCAACAAGCCGTCATCATCACGGCAGGCAAAACCAGATAAATATTAATCCTTTTTCCACATTTCTGTACGGTGCATTTAGTTTGGATTTATCATGTGCATTTTTTTAAAACTGCTGTGAGCCTGACGCACCAAACAAGAACACCTCACGTGGAACATGTTAATATATTTATAGGTGGTGGTGGGTAAGTGGTTAGTGTGCTTGGGTGCGGTGTGGAAGGTTCTTGGTTCAAAACTCCACCTCTGTAATGTGGTGTGTCAGGAAGGGCATCTGGTGTAAAACACATGCCAACCTTGGATCTACTGTGGTGACCCTGAGTCAGGGGGGAATAAGGGAGCCACTGAAGGTACTTAGTAGGTACATCAAAGTTTATGTGGAATCATCATCGGTTTTCTTTTTGTTTGTGGAGCTTCAATCTTCATATAATCCAAATAGTGGTGCAGCTTAGCTAAAATTAACTTAAAAATTGTTCATTTTGTAATAAAACCATGGAATTTGGCACACATATTCTAATGTTTATTTTCAGATATGGAACCATCCTGGAACTGACCTCTAATAAGCTACAGGGGTCAATAAAGAATTACACCGGGGTAAAAATTTAAAAATGCTCCAATCATGTTTGTCTGATCATAACTATTCCAAAAAGGTATAGTTTGGACTATCTATTACTGAATTCCATGGAGTTATGGGGTAAAAATAGCAAAAATTGTGACAAAGGTCAGTTTCAGTTTGTACAGGGTTCAAAAGTTAAAGTTGCTATAATTTTGGTAAGAAATGATGCAAATTATTGGTTGAGTTAATAGCATTTTAAAAAGGAATACTTTGCACCATCTGTCATACTTAGTTTTCATGTTACGGGGTAACATATGTCAGACATCAAAGAATCCAATGGACATTGACCTTGTTTGACCTTTACTTTGGACATCAAGCATTCAACACAGTCAAAACTATTCCATTTGTTAATCCTTTTATTTCAACCTGTAATTTGCATCACTTTTTACCAAAATTGGTGCAACTTTAACTTTTGACCCCTGTACAAACTGAAAATGATCTTTGTCACCATTTTTGCTGTTTTTACCCCATAACTCCAGAACATTCGGTCATAGATAGTCCAAACTATACCTTTTTGGAATCATTATAATCAGACAAATAATGTGGTATAATTTTCAACATGATTGGAGCATTTTTAAATTTTGACCCCTGTGTAATTCTTTAGTGACCCATGTAGCTCATTAGCAGTCAGCTCCAGGATGGCTCCATATCTGAAAAACAAATATTAGTTAATTTAGAATATGTGTGCCAAATTCCATACTTTTCTCACAAAATGAACAATTGTTTTGCTGTGCCGCCCCACTAAAAGGTTTTTCTGTGTGGCCATCCTGGACAAAAATTAGTTTTCTGAACTGGACAACAGTTGTGTGACTTTCTTTCAGTTTCTGTGATGACTTAAAGAAACAAAACAGAAAAACCCTGTATTTTTCATGGCTGTGTTGTTTTCCAGCCATAGAAAATCCAGTGAAAGGTGCTAATTATCCATTTTTCCGCTGATTTGAATGACCTGTTGTTTTCCACTTGTAGAAAGTCCAGTGAATGATGGAAAAACACATGCGTGTGTTCATTCACACAATATACAGCGCCATCTACAAGCCTGGCATATGTACTACAGCATTTTTTGGTCAGTTTGAGTGTTTTAGTGTGGCTGCAGATAAATCTTGAAATATTGCCGTGTTTTCGGTGTGAAGAGCTCCGAACTCCCCCTGCCTTCACTGCGTATGCGCCATTTTGGAGCGTCGGGAGCGATTCACCGATTATCGCCTTGTTTCTGCTTAAAACTGCACTCCAGTCACCATCTATCTCAGCAACAGATATCTGAAGCTTTAGTAGAATTATTTCCACATAAAAGACGGGGGAGTGATCACAGTGTGACAGCAGCACGTCTGAACATGCACTGACACGAGCATGCCTGAGACTCACACAGTAGCACGCACATCGTTGTGACGATCCCACCCGCTGTGTTCGCAGCTGGACACCGTTCTTTGTTCTACCAGCTGCTACGCGCTCTGCGCTGGACACTGAGTATATAAAATAATTATTTTGTGGCAGATTAATCATTTTTTTTCCCGCAAGTTGGCCATTGAAAACAGCTCTAATCACATCCTAAATCACAGAGGAGGCTGCAGCGCGCATAACTACCTGCAGAAAGCATTTTGAGCCATCTTAAAAGGTAGTTATTTGTCATGTTTACATTGTCATGGCTTGATAAAACAGCTGTGTTCTTTCCTTCTTGTCTGCAGCTGTTAAAGTATATTTATAACAGATTTAACTTCTATATAATCCTCCAGGCGAGCTGCGCTCTGATGCGATTCGCTGATGTCACCACTCGCTCTGTTCACTTCTTCTTTGCTCCACTTGACAAGCTGCACGTAGTGTTGCAGATTAGATCGCGCCACATAGCACGACATTTTTGAACTTTTCAAAATTCTCTGTGCGCAACAGGACGCACCGGCGCCCCTCTCACATCCTGTCTGCACGCGTTAAAGACGAGTTTACTCTCCAGCACGGCACAGGTTGTGCTAGTGCGTGAGTCCAAGGCATGCTCGTGTCAGTGCACCTCGCGACTCTCTCTTTGAGTCTGACTCTCTACACCCAAAGCAATCAAACGGAATACTGTGATTATTAACCATCACATGACAACGTAAAAAACCTCTTAAATCATTCTAAAGTCAATTTTAAGCAGAAACGAGGCGATAATCTGTTAATCGCTGCTAAATGTGCACTGACACTTGCACAACTTTGATCCGCACACTTGCACGCACATCGTCGTGATTATCCCACCCGCTGTGTTCCCAGCTGGACGCCGTGCTTTGTTCCACGCATTGTGCGCTAGACACTGTGTACAGAAAATAATTACTTTGTAGTGGATTAATCATTTTCTGTCTGAGTTAGCTGTTGAAAGCGCCTCGAATCACTTTTGGAATCACAGAGGAGCACTCCAGCTGCTGCTTTTCTCAAGCGCACGTGCTGAATGAGGTGGAGAAAGCATTTGGAGCATCTGTTTACATTTTCATGGCTTGGTAAAACAGTTGCATGCTCATCCCTTCTTGTGTGCAGCTGTAAAAGTATGTTTATGACAGATTTAACATTTCGTTATAATCGTTCAGATGAGCTGCGCGGTGATGTGGTGCGCTGACGCAATCACTCGCACTGTTCACTTCTTTAGTCAACTTGACAAGCTGCACTTAGTATTGGCGAGTAGATCGTGCAGCATTCACTACCACTTCATGTTTGTTGCACAACATTTATGCGTGAAAATTTTTTTCGAACATTTCAAAATTCTCTTTGCACAATTGCACACGCCGGCGCACGTCTCATGTTCAGTCTACACCCGTTAACAATGAATTTACTCTCCTGCATGACACAGTGCATGCAAGTGCATGTGTATCAAAGTCGTACAAGTGTGAGGGGGCCTTAACACTCCGCCATGACGCTGCTAACGCTCCGCCATGACACATGCACATTGAAGTCAAGGGGGTTGCTGAGTGTAGGAAAGTGATGAGCCCTGACACCAGAACACCATTTGAAATCAAAGATCGTTTTGTATTTGTGTGGACACGGCCTGAAACAGGGGCTGACAGGCCTTGTCCAGCCCTGTAATCACTAGAGGCAGGCGGATCGATTCTAATATTGATAATATCGATACCAATGCTGATATTGATATTGAACGATCCTTGTGTAAAAAGATCAATACTCACGCTTTTTTCTCTCCCGCACGCACTGACTGCTGCACACGCAGATTCATCAAAGTCTATTCTCTGTCTGTAAGAGCAGCACTGCGCTGTGTCACACAACACGGAGCAGTGCACCCTTGTATTGTGGTTTGTCAGCCCTCTACCTCAGTAGATTTTAAGTTGTGTTGAGTGATATTTTTTAAACAAAAACATTGATTGTGATAATAAAGTATTTTATTGTCACATACAATGTTTGGCAAAATTCTATCCTAGGTCTTTTGGATCCTTTGGCTCTATGAAGCTTAAATATGACAAAAGTATCGGTATCAGTTATCTATATCGGTGATACTGGGCCTGTATTTATTTGGTATCGGATCAATACCAAAATTCCTGGTATTGCCCACCTCTAGTAATCACCAGTTTGAGATCCCTGCTTTAAAAGAAATTTTACCTTAGAGAATGAAAATGAAAAATATTTGCATTTGGCACAGAATTTGCATACTCCTGTATTTAAGAATGTAATCTGATTATTTTATCTATAGTTAATGGAAACACTACAAAATGAAGAGTTTGAATAAAATATCAGAGACGAAGCATTTGTTCATGTAGTATATTTACTCCTGTCTGAATTTACGTCTTATTTTTTTCTTACAGTTTAGTCGTTTTGTCCTTTTATTTTACTAGCTGAATTGTTTAGCTTGCTTGTCGAGCGCGTGTCCTAGTTAGCTTCCTGGCTATCTGGTTTATGATATCATGGGAACCTTCGGGGTTCCCGGTGTGGGATTTGTGGAATGGGAAGTGCAGAATTCCCCGACAGGAGGAGGTGGAGTTTCTCAGAGAGCTGGAAATCATCTGGAGAAGATAGGAAGCAGATCCTGGCATCTGGAAATACAACAGCCGTTCTTTGGTTCACGCGAACTGGTAAGAATGTTAACATGTATTTGTTATTTTTTTTTAACGCTGATAAACGCTGCTGCTCGATTTCAGTGAACTTTTTTTTCTTGCAAAGGTTTTTCAAAAACCCGCTGTACAAAGTGTGTAAGCTTCTTCAACATTTAAGAGGAATTAGTTAAAATTCTGTTTTCTGTAATGTATATCCACAATAGTTACAGCTAAAACTGCTTCTTTTGTTCTTTACTTGAAGTTGTGGGGGTTGACAGCTGGAATAATTACAGGCTTCCTCATGATTCCCCACTGAGACGGGCACTGTTGTAGGGGAGACCGGGTACAGTTGTAACACGCTTGATTTGACACTTGCACCAATTTGATCCCTGCGTGCCAATGAGTAAAGAGGTCGTAAACTGTAAACTGCGTGCCAGTACACAAAGAATACTTTGAAAAATTCTAAATTTGTGGTTTGCATTAATTTCATGCCACTTGCGTGAGCTGGTCGTGCACATTGCGCAATCTATTTGAAAACACTGTGTGTCAATGCGTGTCATTGCGCGCAGGGCATCAGAACCTGAAATTAGATTATGATAAGATGTTACATTTATAATAAACATAATACATGATCTAACTCATGAGAAGGAATGAAAATGCAACTGTTTTACCAATCCATTACAATATACGAGGTCTGTTAGAAAAGTATCCGACCTTATTATTTTTTCAAAAACCATATGGATTTGAATCACGTGTGATTACATCAGACATGCTTGAACCCTCGTGGGCATGCGAGAGTTTTTTCACGCCACATCTCACTCAAGCCCTGCCCACAGGGAAATGACGTCACCAACACGCGTGAAAAAACTCACGCATGCGCACGAGGGTTCAAGCATGATTGGTGTAATCGCACATCATTCAAATCCATATAGTTAAAAAAAAATATATGTGTCGGTTTCTTATCTAATACACCTCGTATATTATAAATAATGATCTTTGAGACAAGATTCCAAATGCGTTCTCCACCACGCGACACGCACGAGACAACCTGCAGCTGTAGGTAATTTCTCTGTGATTTTAGGAGCAATGAGAGATTGGTTTCATCAGCCAAATTTGGAGAGCAAATGGGTTATGAGCTACGAAATGATTATTATGTCCGCCAAGGACATAATAAAATCATCAGTGTTTATTTGTTTGTCTGCCTGTTAGCAGGATTACGTCAAAACTACTGCATGGATTTTGCTGAAATGTTCACCACAGATAGATATTAGGCCATGGAAGACTCCATTAAATTTTGGAGGTGATCCGGATTCTGGATCAAGATTTAACTTTATATAGGCTTTGAAGGATTACATCAAAACTACTTCAGGGATTCGCACCAAATTTGGAACAGAGATAGCTATTAAGGCATGGAAGACCCCACTGAATTTTGGAGGGGATCCGGATTCGGATTGGCGGACATCAAAAATCTGTAATTGCTCTTGTTTTGTGTGCCACTGATTAAGGACAGAGATGGTCAATCATGTCATTGAGGGTGTACAATCTGCAAGTTTTCCTTCCAAACAGAATAATTCCTCTGCTCTATATGAAGAAATCCAATGCAAATTGGTGAAGTGAGCTGGTGCAGCACTTGATTGGACTAAAATCCTCCACGGCACACGGTCTCTGCTCTCATCAAAATCTATTGGAGTAGAATTTGACCAGATTCCTTCACCTCTTCAGTAATTACCTCAATCTGTTAGTCCCTCTGCCCTCCTTGACTGAGGGATCGGCAGCAGTTCAATTAACCTCCTGCCTTCCTCACTGATTCAGATGATGGCTCAGCTGTGCACGCTGCTGCCAGTCCTGTTGGTGGTTTCAGTGGCCGAACCTCTGAGCAACTCTGAGGGAAATGAAAATGAAGTCTCGAAACACAACGAGGTGCAAACCACAAGCCAGGTCAGTGACTGAGAGGCCCTGGGTCTTTATTCCCTGCTGGCAGAAGGCCCGAAGGGGGATTATGTTGTGGCTATTTCTGTCTGACTGTCCATCCGGTCATCCCAAAACTATTCTATGTATTTTGAAATCAACTCCTCTCAAACTTTTAGGAGGAATTTCATGAAACTTCCTACAAGTCCTTGTTTTAGGTTGGTAATATGCATATTATCATATCGTTTGAGTTGCGTCCATTTTACCAGAGTTATAGTCCTTGATTAACAAGTTTCGTGAGTGGGTTCCTGCATTCTGAAATCAACTCTTCACACATTTTTAGTAGGAATTTTGGGAAACGTGGTACAGTTCCATTTTATAGGTTGGTAATACACATATTGTAATACTGTTCAAGATTGAAACACTTTGGCAGAATTATGGCCCTTGATTAACAAACCTAGACACTGCCACTTTCATGAGTTTTTGCCTGCATTCTAAAATCAACTCTTCAGACATTTTTAGTAGGAATTTTGGGAAACTTGGTACAGTTCCATGTTATAGGTTAGTAATACACATATTGTAATACTGTTCAAGATTGAAACATTTTGGCAGAATTATGACCCTTGATTAACAAACCTAGACACTGCCACTTTCATGAGTTTATGCCTGCATTCTGAAATCAACTCTTCACACATTTTTAGTAGGAATTTTGGGAAACTTGGTACAGTTCCATGTTGTTGGCAGTTTCCTCGCTTGCGAGGATAGTGGGAAGGCCTTTTTTTTTTTAGTTTATTTTCTACAAGCCCTCTGGTGGCTGAAAAGTCCGATGCGGGATGCACAAGACCTGTTACACTTGGGGCAAATGAACACTTGAGTAGGCTGGGCTTGTGCTGCTGCCCGCTCTTTCTGTCTTTGACGCTTCTGGCGTGAGGCCTCACTTCTTTCTGCCTCAAACTTCAGGCTGGCGGATTTGATGCTGGAACGCCAGCTGAGTCTATCTGTAGCTAAATGCTGCCATGACTGATGCTGAATGCCTGTAAGGGAGAGCTGTTTCTTCAGCTGGTCCTTATAGCGCTTTTTGGGGGCCCCTTGGTTTCGTCTCCCTTCCTTGAGCTCGCCAAAGAGAATTAATTTTGGCATGCGTGTATCATCCATCCTGGCTACGTGACCTGCCCAACGAAGCTGTTGTTTGAGTATAATAGACTCCATGCTGGGCAATTTGGCTCTGGTAAGGATGTCCTCATTTGAGACGTAGTCCTGCCACTTGATCCCGAAGATGTTTCGGAGACAACGCTGATGAAAGCGTTCCAGTAATCTGATCTGCTGGCGATACAGAACCCAGGTTTCAGCTCCATACAGGAGGGTAGGGACCACAATGGCTCTGTAGACCTACACTTTTGTGGAAAGGCACAGTGCATGATTCTGCCAGACTTTCTTTGACAGTCGACCAAAAGAACTGCTGGCCTTGGCAAGGCGACTGTCTAGGTCCTTGGCAACAGATGCGTCGTTTGAGATAACACTACCGAGATACGTGAAGTGCTCTACTGCATTCAGGCTGGTACCCTCGATGTTGATTTGGGGTGGGGTATATGCTGTATGGGGGACCGGTTGATATAGCACTTCTGTCTTTCTCAGACTGATGGTGAGGCCGAAGGCTCTTGCTGCTTCAGCAAAACAGTTGACAATGTGCTGCAAGGCTTGCTCCGTATGGGCGACGAGGGCGCAGTCATCTGCGAAGAGCAGCTCCATGATTAGCTGTTCTGTGATCTTAGTGTGGGACAGAAGGCGCTGCAAGTTAAACAGACTTCCGTCGGTTCTGAAGCGGATATAGATGCCGTCTGTCAAGTCTTCTTTGGCCTCACGAAGCATCATGCTGAAGAAGATGGAGAACAGAGTGGGCGCGAGGATGCAACCTTGTTTGACGCCATTTGAGATGGGGAAGCTGCCGGACAGAGTCCCGTTGTACTTCACTTGTCCCATCTGGTCTTCATGCAGCTGGCGGATGATGGTGAGGAGCTTTGGAGGGCAGCCAAGGTGTGCAAGAATCTTCCACAAACCCTCACGACTGACCGTGTCAAAAGCCTTGGTTAGGTCTATGAAGGCTGCATAAAGGGCCATGTTCTGTTCTCTGCACTTCTCCTGGATCTGTCTCAGGACGAAGATCATGTCGGTGGTTCCCCTGTTGGCCCGAAATCCGCACTGACTCTCGGGAGTATTTTCATGCGCTATGGTAGGGGTAAGCCTGTTGAGCAGCACTCGAGCCAAAATCTTACCTGCTATTGAGAGGAGAGTGATGCCCCGGTAATTAGAATAGTCGGACTTGTCGCCCTTGTTCTTGTACAGGGAGACAATAACCGCATCCCGAAGGTCATGTGGAACCATTTCCTTTTCCCAGCAACTGGAGAAGAGAATCTGAAGCTTGTCGAGGACTGCCTCACCTCCATTTTGGTACACCTCTGCTGGGATGCCATCTATGCCAGGAGACTTCCCTGGATTCAGCTGCGTGGTGGCCTTTCGGATCTCTTCAAGTGTTGGGGGGTCATCAAGTTCCCATTTCACCTCCACCTGGGGAATCTTCTCGATTGATGACTCTTGCACAGTGCGCTTGTCACTGGAGAGGTTTTCAAAGTGTTCTGACCAACGCTGCATAATGGTTTCCTTGTCCGTCAGAAGGGTGGAGCCGTCTGAGGAGCGCAGGGGTACTTGCACTTGATGTGCTGGCCCATGGATGGTCTTAAGGGCTTCATAAAAGGAGTGCATATCTCCGGCATTGGCATGCTGTTGTGTCTTCTCTGCAAAAGCTAGTCGTTCTGCATTATGCAGAACTTGCTTTGCAGTGTGGAGCAGGCATTTCTGTAAGCTGTCTTGGCAGAGTGGTCATCAGGTTTAGCATCAGACTCATCAAACCAGTCTTTATTTTTCTTGGCTGAGAAGCCCACTACTTCTGCTGCCGTCTCCTGAAGGATGGTCTTTAATCTCATCCACTGTTGTTCAGGGTCGTCAGCCAGGCCTTCTTCTCCACCCAGTCTCTCCTCTAGTTTGGCCTGGAACTCCATTTTTGTGTCTATGTCTTGCGGCTTGTGGACTTGTAGCTTCTTAAACTGTGGGCCTTTCTTCTTAGGAGGGGGCTTGAAAGTGAAAGCAGTCTTGGAACGGACCAAGCGATGATCCGTATAGCAATCCGCACTAGGCATCACCCTAGTATGTAGTACGTCTCTTCTATCACGCTGTCGCGTCAGAACGTAGTCCAGAAGGTGCCAGTGTTTGGAACGTGGGTGTCTCCAGGTTGCTTTGAATCTCTCTTTCTGTTGGAACAGGCTGTTGGTGATCGTCAAGTCATGAGCAGAACTCCAGCAGCAGGCGGCCATTGTCGTTACAGTTGCCTATGCCATGTTTCCCTAGCACGTCCTCATCAGAGTCGTGGCCCACTCTGGCGTTGAAATCTCCCATGATGAGGAGCTTGTCCTGGGTGTCGACGTGCTGTAGAAGGTTGTGCAGATCGCTATAGAAAGCCTCCTTAACTCTGATGTCGGCCTGCATGGTTGGGGCATACACACTAACAATAGTGGCAAAATCCTTGTTGTTGATGGGGAGCCGGAGTGACATGAGTCAGTCAGAATGTCCAGCTGGCAAACTGTGTAACCTATGTGCTATGGCGCTCTTAATCATGAACCCGACCCCTGAGAGTCGAAGATCTTCTTTAGCCTTCCCTGACCAGAACAGTGTGTAGCCTGTGCCTTCCTCGTGAGTGACCCTTGGTCTGCAAAGCCCACCTCGCTGAGTGCAGCAGTGTCTGTGTCAAGCCTTGCTAGCTCTTTGGCAACTAAGGCTGAGCGTCTTCGAGGACGATCGCTATTGTCTGAGTCCATCGTGCGTACATTCCAGCACGCAATTTTCAGGTTCTCTGTTTTTCTTTTCGCACCGCGTGTAGTGATGCCCGTTGGCAGCGGTGAGCCAACCGGGTCTTGTGAGACAAGCCATGTTTAGACCACCTTTTCTAGGTCTGTCTCCATGTGGAGCAAGCAGGGCTATCCCTAAACAGGGCTGCTTGGTCACCCAGGGCCCTGCCGGATGATGCTGTTGTCTCGGGTCAGCAATCAAACGACCATAGCTCCTGAGCCGCCTGCATGCAGGATTGAGACTGCAGCTCCCAGTGCCATCATGCACCTGCTGTTTTCGCCTCTTCCCATCGCTGCAGGGCTTTCCTTCCCGCCTGCGCTCGTTGCTTAAAGTGGGGGTCAGCTCGCGCACACCAATTCCTCTCTTTAGGCAAGGTGGCACTCCACAGTGGCACAGACAAGCTGAGATGGCTGTGGTGACCACCAGGCTGTAGGTTTTACATCAGAGTGACCTTCTCCTAGCCTCTGGCTAAAGAACCTTCCTCGGAGGCACGGGGGCAGTAACCCAGGCTGGGGGTTTAACATCAGGGTTTTCCTTCCCCTAGATTGACCGCCTTAACAATGCTAATGAGTCCCATCTACTCACTGCTATAACCCAGTCAGCTGGGAGGCTCGTGATGGCGGGAGCGCCTAGATCCCGTATAGGTCATGGACCTACCACTGCCATACTTGAATAAACAATGTCTGTGTTGTAAAACAACAACAACAAAAAACACAAAGCCAACCTAGTCAAAACCAAAGTGAGTGCAGCTCCAGGAAAACCTACCTGAAACAATCTAAAACTGACTGAAAATAAATCTGACTCAATCTAAACCGAAAACAATTCATCTAGCGCAACGTAACTATAGCTTGTAAGCTAACAAACGGAATATCAAATCAAATCAAATTTATTTATTTATATAGCGTCAAGTCACAACAAACAGTCGCCCCAAGGCGCTTTATATTGTAAGGCAAGAGCCATACAACAATTACAGAAAAAGTTCCATGTTATAGGTTGGTAATACACATATTGTAATACTGTTCAAGACTGAAACATTTTGGCAGAATTATGGCCCTTGATTAACAAACCTAGACACTGCCACTTTCATGACTTTATGCCTGTATTCTGAAATCAACTCTTCACACATTTTTAGTAGGAATTTTGTGAAACTTGGTACAGTTCCATGTTATAGGTTGGTAATACACATATTGTAATACTGTTCAAGATTGAAACATTTTGGCAGAATTATGGCCCTTGATTAACAAACCTAGACACTGCCACTTTCATGAGTTTATGCCTGCATTCCGAAATCAACTCTTCACACATTTTTAGTAGGAACTTTGGGAAACTTGGTACAGTTCCATGTTATAGGTTGGTAATACACATATTGTAATACTGTTCAAGATTGAAACATTTTGGCACAATTATGGCCCTTGATTAACAAACCTAGACACTGCCACTTTCAAAAGTTTATGCCTGCATTCTGAAATCAACTCTTCACACATTTTTCAGGAAACTGCCTACAATTCCTTGACATGTTATCGGAATGTAACAAGCACTTGTACCAAAGCAGCTTTTGTCAGTGAGGGATATCAACCAGAAATAGAGCTCTCTTAATGTGTTTCTAACACCATGATTTATGAAAATTTGCACAATTTATTCATGAATATACAAACTGGTGGATGTGTATGAAATTCATAACCTCCTTTGTTGAGATAAAAATCTGCGCAAAGAACTTTTAGAAATGTCGGCAGTCCTTGATGGATTTGAAACTTTTTTTTTTGCTGTTTTAGAACCAAGTGATTGAGAATGCTGTTGGAAATCTCAGTGTGACTACGCCAGTCTTCACCATGACCACGTGTAAGTTCTTTTTGCTTGTGCTGCTTTTTCTTTTCGTTTGTCTTCCTGTCCTGATGTTGGCGTTTGTTCTGGAACAGCGGCAGTTTCTTTAACTGCCACGGTTTCCTCGCACCCCAGCCTTGCACCCCGTTGTCCAGGGAACCAGGTGGTGCTGAAGAGCGACTTAGGCTGTGGTTGTCTGTCCTACATGGTGAAAGATGGAGATGACTGCACGTGCACTGTGGGCTTCACTCTGAAGGGAGCAGCAGAGTGTCATGGTGAGAAGGAGTTTAGATGCAAAATGCTGCAAGTCCAAGTACATGCACAGATTTACGGAAATAAAATAAAAATTGGTGTGTTCAAATTCTTTATTATTTTGCACGCTAAGCAAGTGGATGTTGGCTTCAACTAAAAAAATGTGGTTTTCAAGTTATCGTGATTTGCAACAAAACTCTTCATTTGAGTTTTGAGATTTAAAAATAGCAACCTGAAGGAGTTGCACCTTAGAACCCATCTCCAATTACTGATTTTTGACACTGATTTCAATCTCTATTTCAGAATTGAAGAAATCAGGCCCAGTTTTCAAAAATCATAGCTAAACTTTCCATAACATTACCTATTTTAATCTGATTGCATACCATTGTAACCTATTATTGCTAATTACACCTGCTTATGTAAAGTTCTTATGATACGATTCTCCCGCTTCATATTGTACCTGATTGTCCCCTTTCACCAACATGACTACCCCCCCCAATCTGCACCAGTTAAATCTACACATTCTCACACCCAACTCTTCACATATCTGCTCGTGGTCAGTGTGTTGTGGGTCTGTCTGATCATGTGTTTGTAGTGGTTTCTGTGCTGTATTTGCATGTCAGCTCTGTCTCCCGTGTGGCATTCCGCCCTTTTATGTGTGTGTGTGTGTGTGTGTGTGTGTGCGTGCTGGGATGTGTCTCTGTATCCTTTTTGTGTGTGCGTTTGTGCATGGTACCTGGTTTATGTCTGTGTCTGGTATATGTGTGTATGCGTGTTCGTGTGGTGTTTGACATTTGTGTGTGATCTGTCGTGTGCACCTCTGCTCCCCTGCCTCTGACGTGTGTGTGTGTGTGTGTGTGTGTGTGTGTGTGTGTGTGTGTGTGTGTGTGTGTGCAGTGGTGGGCACAGTTCCGATAATCCGATAACCGATAATTATCGAAGATAATGTTTTCATTATGAGATTATTTTTTAAAATAACTTTAAAAACCATTATCGGACTAATTATCTTGCGATAAATTTTTGTCCGATAATTTTCAGACCGATAACGTGATAAATAAAGCTGAACAGCTACAAATACTTATAAAACTTAAAATCAGTTGAGCACCTACCTGTTAAATGTTCCGTAGCTGATGTGTAGTTCTACCCTCTGCAAAACAGAGAAGAGCTGCTTTAAGAAGAAACCACTCTATCTTCCGCAGTCAAAGGAGCTTTAAACCAGTTGTACCACTCTTTAATTTGTGTGACGCCCATAGCATCATCACCAAAAGCCGTCTGAATCTTCCGAATGGTTTCCACCTGGCTGTCGCCCAGTTTTTGGCAAAATTTGATGCAGTAGCGCTGCTCCACTCGTTCCGCCATTTTTCTTGGAATGACAAAACGCCTGCGCACGATACACACCTCACACAAAGGCTGCCTACCAGAAAATGATGCAATCGACAGGCGTGGCAAAGTTCACACATGCGCACGAAGGTTCAAGGTTTGCTCATGCAAACACACGTGATTCAAATCCATTGGGTTTTTGAAAAAAATAAAAAGGTCGGAAACTTTTCTAACAGACCTCATATAATAAAACGTTCACACAACATCATAAAACGTGCGCACATTCTCTCCACATGCAAAACATTTTGTGATGACACTTCCAGGACTCCGTACAAATGCCTGTTTTTACAAAAAAAAAAAAAAAAATCAGTGTTTAGCAGAGGCACATTTTACCCAGAATCCTTTGCGATCTGTCTGTGTTACAAAACCTCAGAATTAGTGCATTATTCAACATTAAAAGATATATGTTATATTTTAACTTTGTACAAATGACAGAATTGACATTAATGGAGTTATTCTATCGGTATTAATGTTATTTATAAATCAAAACCATAAATCAGCATTGCTTTATTTTCCAAGACCTCCGCCTGATCGGAGCATTGTGATTGGGTAGAGAGCTGGGCTTTATGGCTGCTCTCAGCTTGCTTCTGTGCTGGAAGCTGTGTAGTAAACAAGAGCTTCCAGTAGGGGCAAGACGCTCAAGGACAGAAGTGTGGGCTCATTGTTTGGGTTTGTTGTCGCTTTTGATGCTACCAGAAGTGATCGTGGTGTTAAAACTCAAATTCAGTTTATTAGTAGTTGCAAATGTACCAGAGGCAATACTGGAATTTATCAGTTATCTGTAACTTTTGATACATTTTTGGGTGGTTTATCGTTTTATCTTTATCAAAGATAACTTTTCAGTTATCTGATTATCTGTTATCGAAGTTAATTTTTTGGTTATCTGTGCCCACCACTGTGTGTGTGTGCTGGGATGTGTCTCTGTATCCTTTTTGTGTGTGCGTTTGTGTGTGGTATCTGGTTTATGTCTGGTATGTGTGTGTATGCATGTTCATCTGGTGTTTGACATCCATGTGTGATCTGTCCTGTGCACCTCTGCTCCCCTGCCTCCAGCATGTGTGTGTGTGTGTGTGTGTGTGTGTGTGTATGTGTGTGCATGCGCGCGTGTGTGTGTGTGTACGTGGGTGTGTGCGTGCATGTGTGTGTGGGCATGCACCAGGTCCTTGTGTGTATTTGGAGTATGAGTATGTACACTCCTGGTTCGTGTTTGTGTGTGTTCCTTTGTGTGCACCTGTTCCCGGTAGTCTGTGTGTTGGTGTCTTGCACGTTGCCTCCGTCTGTCCCCTGTGTCTTGTGTATCATCCGTGTTTTGTGAATAGGTCTGTCGCCAGCCTTAACCCCGGCGTCGTTCCACCAATTTCATTTGTACATCGGTTTATTCTTAGTCCCTCGTTTTTGTTCTGTTATATTTTTGGTAGTGGTTTTGATCATGTTTTTGGGTTTGATTGTCATGCATGATTATTATTATTTTTGATGTTTGTTCTTACTTCATTCACCTCCGTGCTTGTCTTTTATTTCCATGTGTATATTTGTCTTGTCTGCAGTTTTATTGCTTATTGTTATTTAGTTTTCTACTCACCCTTTGTTGTTGGGGTTCGGTTCAGTTGGGTTGTTTTGGGGTTCTTTTTGTGTGATTACCCATCCCCATGTCTTTCTGTCCTGCTTTATCTTCCCGTGTCCTGCATGTGAGTGTGTGGCGCGCGTGTCTGTCCCTCGGGGTCAGTGTGTGTGCGTGTGTTTCTTGTTGTGTCTGCGAGAGTGTGGTGAGACACCGCCCCTTCTCGCCTCCTCCCCCGTCACGTACGGTGGCCTTGTTGCCGGCCAACTGTGGGCGGCACTTGTCTGTTCAAGCCCCTCGAGACCCGGCTTATGTTTGCTCCGGTTCTGGTTTTCTTTTATATTCTTCCATGATTTCGATTGGTCAAATGTTAGACTTTGACATGTTGCTCTGAACTGTTGTTCAACATTCTGATAAGATGTTAGACTTGCACTTGTGTCCTTTCCTTGGTTTCTGTTTGGATGCAGGTCTGTTGTATTGTTGTCGATTTTGTGATGAGTGTTTGATGTCTCCTTGTTGCCCTTCGTTCTGTAAGTATTTTTGGTGTCTCCTGTCTCCGTGATGTTCCAGCCTTTTTGTTAATCCAACTCCTGGTTCCCGCACTTTTTATGCACATTGTCTTGTTTGTTGTTCACTGGATCACCTTGGATAATAACAGCACATTAGTTTTTGAAACTCCTAGTCTGAGTCCTGGCTACCTGCTTTGGGGTTTGAGTTGACTTGTTCCTGGCTCCCAGTCATAACACAGTGCCATGCTGCATCATTGTGTGATGAGTTAACAGGCCCCTTGGAGCCATTTGGTGACAAGCAGTGAAATGTATTTTTTTATAGTAGCGTCATTTCTCTCTGACAGCACACAGAGTTATCTGCTTCACGTCCAAGTCATCAGGGAGCATTCACTTATACTTGATTTATGTTTATGGTCATAGTTAAGGTTAGGGATCTCTTTGAGTCACTAAATTTAACCTTTATTTATAGGTTAGTCCCATTGAGATCAAGATCTCTTTTGCAAGGGAGGCCTGGGCAATTATAAAATTTTCAATCCACCTAACCTGCATGTCTTTAAATGTGGGAGGAAACCGGAGCACCCGGAGGAAACCCACGCAAACACACGGGGAGAAAATACAAACTCCACACAGAAAGGCCACAGGTGGGAATCGATCCCATGATACTTCTTGCTGTGAGGCAACAGTGCTCACCACAAAGCCACCATGTTGCCATGACATGAAGGACCTAGCCAACTCATCACATACTGACATTGGGTAAAAAATGTGACACGTTGAGAGTGAGAATGTGTTGATGAAATCTGAATGGTCACTTTTTTGTTTTAATCACGAATTTTAAACATATTTAAGACTTTCCTAATCCGTGTTCTTTAAGGCCACATTTACCACCAATTTCAAGCCCCTGTTGAGTATCAGATTTTTTTTTTTTGCGAAACCATAGACAATCTGGTATCAAGAATCGGTAATGGCTTGAGAAACACAAAGCTAAACCATTCAGAGTTTACCAACTTTTCACATGATATTTGAAATCATATTTCCAGTGTCAGCTGTCTCTAGACCAGCCCCACCTTGGGCAAGTTAATAACACGAGTGAAGTAGAGCTTGTTCTTAAGTAACACGTATACACACACCTGTTCACTTATATCAAATCCATAGAGGATGCAACTCAAATTTCATGGTCAACTGGAAGTAGGACTTCTTGCTGAAATTCAAAACTTACTGAAAATTCCTGCAAATTGCTAAAGAGACCTTTCACCCAAAGTCATATTCACTTTCAAAGCATTGTGATGTGTGAACGGTTTGGGGTGTGAGTTTAAGCTCAGTCACATGCTCAAGTAGTCTGAGATTACATTTTTGTCAACAACAACAACAAGAAAAAAATGGAATCCGAGACAACACTTAATGTTGCCTCAGATAACCAGATATCGCAAATTAGAAGTATGTCACATGATAACATACAGTAGAAAAACAACAGCATGACAGAAAACCAGTTCTGTGCAAACAGTGACCTCTCTTTCTGTACATTGTATTTTGTGTCCTCAGATGTTGATGAGTGTGACGCAGAGAAACATGGACCTTGTGGGTTTCATGCCAGCTGCATTAACACACCTGGTTCTTACTCATGTAGCTGTCTCCATGGTTACCTGATGGGTGCTAGAGGCTGTCAAGGTATCAGCATCTCTGTCTCCATGTAAGCTTGTAGTAATGGTAATTGTTTATGTGCGTGTAGATTGTGTCTGGTCACAGTGCACCTGTGCTGTGCATTTTTTCAGATATCGATGAGTGTGCGCTGGCTACAGTGACGGGCCTGAAGCCTTGTCCGCCTGAAGCCACATGCACAAACACTGCTGGCTCCTTCGTCTGCTCGTGTCTGTCAGGTTATGTCGTGGCTGCAAATGGACAAGACTGTGTTGGTGAGAATAAATGTGACACAGGTATTCCGATGTCCAGTGACAAAATACCAGTGCAGTGGAACTGCATCTGATGAGATTAAAATTTTAAAGTTTTTGTATCAAACTTCTATATACATGCGTACATACACAGTCGTGGTTTTTGGTATGGGAAAACTGGACAGACGCCTGGGGCAGCATTTTTTCATGACACATGGGGGGCATGAGCAGTTAAAAAAAATATGCTGCAAAGTGGTTATCATATCACTGTCTGTGGAATTGGTAAATTGTCGCAGGGAGCGACAATTTGCTGAGCAGTTAAAAAAAATATGCTGCAAAGTGGTTATCATATCACTGTCTGTGGAATTGGTAAATTGTCGCAGGGAGCGACAATTTGCCAATTTGTGAGACAATTTGACAATTTGCCAAATTGTTGATGTGTTTTGTAAATCACAGAGGTGTTATCTGGTTACAAAAACAGCGTTTTTCATTTTAGAATTGTTTATTTCTTGCTAGCTTTTACATGATATATGAGAAACATCTTAGATTTACGCATAAACGCTGTGGTTTCGGTGCATTTTCCTCAAAACTGGAGGAGGAGCCAGAGAGAGACAAGCCAGCACATGTCACTGTACCTCTCTACTCTGATTGGCTGCCAGCATGTGCTTCCCATGTGATCTATGACGTCACTGTCAGACTGCATGGATCTCGACTGTCATTTGTATTGTGCTAAATCACAACGTACAGTGTATCTAGCATTCACAGCGCATCACTTTTTCCACATATTTTTTATGTTATGTTCTGAAAATGGACGAAAATCATTTTTTCCACTAAATTTTACATGCAATACCCCATAAAAAATGTGACAGAAGTTTTTTTTTGTTATTATTTTTGCAAATTTATAAAAAAATAAAAAACTAAGAAATCATATGTACATTAGTATTCATAGCCTTTGCCATGAAGCACAAAACTGATCCTCAGGTGCATCCTGTTTCCACTGATCATCCTTGAGATGTTTCTACAGCTTCTTTGGGGTCCACCAATGGACATGATTTGGAAAGACACACCCCTGTCTACATATAAGGTCCCACAGTTGACAGTGCATGTCAGAGCACAAACCAAGGAATTGTCTGTAGACCTCTGAGAAAGGATTGTCTCAAGGCACAAATCTGGGGAAGGGTACAGAAACATTTCTGCTGTTGTAAAGGTCCCTATGAGCACAGTGACCTCCATCATCCGTAAATGGAAGAAGTTCAGATTCACCGGGACTCTTCCTAGAGCTGGTCGCATGTCTCAGAGGGAGAAAGGACTTAGTCAGGGAGGTGACCAAGAACTTGATGGTCACTCTGTCAGAGCTCCAGCATTGCTGTGTGGAGAAAGGAGAACCTTCCAGAATGACAACCATTTCTGCAGCAATCCACCAGTCAGGCCTGCATGGTAGAGTGGCCAGAGGGAAGCCACTCCTGAGTAAAAAGCTCATGTCAGCCCATCTGGAATTTGCCAAGAGGCACCTGAAGAACTCTCAAACCGTGAGAAACAAAATTCCGTGGTCTGATGAGACAAAGATTGAACTCTTTGATGTGAATGCCAGGCATCATGTTTGGAGGAACCCAGGCTCCATCTCTACAGTGAAGCATGGTGGTAGCAGCATCATGCTGTGGGGGTGTTTTTCAGCAGCAGGAACTGGGAGACTAGTCAGGATTGATGGAAAGATGAATGCAGCAATGTACAGAGACATCCTGGATGAAAACCTGCTCCAGAGCACTCTTGACCTCAGACTGGGGCGACAGTTCATCTTTCAGGAGGACAGTGACCTTAAGCACAAAGCCAAGATATCAAAGGAATGGTTTCAGGACAACTCTGTGAATGTCCTCGAGTGGCCCAGCCAGAATCCAGACCTGAATCTGATTAAACATCTCTGGAGAGATCTGAAAATGGCTGTGCACTGACACTCCCCATCCAACCTGATGGAGCTTGAGAGGTGCTGCAAAGAGGAATGAGCAAAACTGACCAAAGATAGGTGCACCAAGCTTGTGGCATCATATTCAAGAAGACTTGAGTAATTGCTGCCAAACGTGCATCAACAAAGTATTGAGCAAAGAGTGTGAATACTTAGTGAGGAAAATAAGTATTTGAACTCCCTGCGATTTTGCAAGTTCTCCCACTTAGAAATCATGGAGGGGTCTGAAATTTTCATCTTAGGTGCATGTCCACTGTGAGAGATATAATATAAAAAAAAAAAAAAAAAAAAAAATCCGGAAATCACAATGTATGATTTTTTAATAATTTGTATGTATATTACTGCTGCAAATAAGTATTTGAACACCTGCCAATCAGCAAGAATTCTGGCTCACACAGACCTGTTAAATTTTCTTTAAGAAGCCCTCTTATTCTGCACTCTTTACCTGTATTAATTGCACCTGTTTGAACTTGTTACCTGTATAAAAGACACCTGTTCACACACTCAATCAATCACACTCCAACCTGTCCACCGTAGCCAAGACCAAAGAGCTGTTTAAGGACACCAGGGACAAAACTGTAGACCTGCACAAGGCTGGGATGGACTACAGGACAACAGGCAAGCAGCTTGGTAGAAGACAACAACTGTTATGATTATTTATTAGAAAGTGGAAGAAACACAAGATGACTGTCAGTCTCCCGCGGTCTGGGATTCCATGCAAGATCTCACTTTGTGGGGTAAGGATGATTCTGAGAAAGCTTAGAACTACACAGGAGGACCTGGTCAATGACCTGAAGAGAGCTGGGACCACAGTCACAAAGATTACATTAGTAACACATGACGCTGTCATGGTTTAAAATCCTTCAGGGCAGCAAGGTCCCCCTGCTCAAGCTAGCACATGTCCAGGCCCGTTTGAAGTTCACCAGTGACCATCTGGGTGATCCAGGGGAGGCATGGGAGAAGGTCATGTGGTCAGATGAGACCAAAATAGAGCTTTTTGGAATCAACTCCACTTACCATGTTTAGAAGAGGATGAGAACAACCCCAAGAAAACCATCCAAACCATGAAGCATGGGGGTGAAAACATCATACTCTGGGGGTGCTCTTCTGCAAAGGGGACACGTCGACTGCACCATATTGATGGGAGGATGGATGGGGTCATGTATTGCGACATTTTGGCAAACAACTTCCTTCCCTCAGTAAGAGCATTGAAGATAGGTCATGGCTGGGTCTTCCAGCATGACAATGACCCCAAACACACAGCCAGGGCAACTAAGGAGGGGCTCCGTAAGAAGCATTTCAAGGTCCTGGAGTGGCCTGGCCAGTCTCCAGACCTGAACTCAATAGAAAATCTTTGGAGGGAGCTGCAAGCTCCAAACCTGAAAGATCTAGAGAAGATCTGTATGGAGGAGTGGACCAAAATCCCTGCTGCAGTGTGTGCAAACCTGGTGAAAAACTACAGGAAACGTTTGACCTCTGTAATAGCAAACAAAGGCTACTGTACCAAATATTAACATTGATTTTCACAGGTGTTCAAATACTTATTTGCAGCAGTAAAATACAAATAAATTATTAAAAAAATCATACATTGTGATTTCCAGATTTTTTACTTTTTTTTTACATTATGTCTCTCACAGTGGACATGCACCTAAGATGAAAATTTCAGACCCCTCCATGATTTGTAAGTGGGAGAACTTGCAAAATCGCAGGGTGTTCAAATACTTATTTTCCTCATTGTATGTACGAGGTCTATTAGAAAAGTATCCGACCTTATTATTTTTTTCAAAAACCATATGGATTTGAATCACGTGTGATTGCGTCAGACAAGCTTGAACCCTCGTGCACATGTGTGAGTTTTTCCACGCCTGTCGGTTGCGTCATTCGCCTGTGAGCAGGCTTTAAGTGAGGAGTGGTCCAGCCCCCTCGTCGGATTTTCATTGTCAGGAAATGGTGGAATGATTTGGGCTTTTTTTCCATCAGAATTTTTTCAGAAACTGTTAGAGACTGGCAGCTGGAAACCATTAGAAAAATTTATCTGGCTTTCGGTGAAAATGTTACGGGCTTGGTAGAGAATAAGGAGTGTTACTGTCGCTTTAAGGACGGCCCCCAGCGGCTGTGGGACGCGCCGCGCTCCGAGGCCGCCATCGACAGGCTGAACGACCATTTCATTTCCAAACGGATGGCTGTCTGGATCCGTGACGATCGTGTGCCATTTCTCTGGTCATCACAAGAGCTATCAACCATTTTCCGGCAGATTTCACTTTTAACAAGAGATTTTGTCATGGAAAGCCGAGCAGAGGCTTCGCGCGTCACGATGGATTCGCTACTGGAGCGAGACAAAACCACCTCCGTTTTGGTCTCACAGGACGGCTTTGAGATGGCGTTCAGACAGCTGTCGGTGGTTTTTCCATCGAGTGATTATCTGAGAAATTGTGGATGTGCCTGGACATACCAGAACATGTCCTGTGAGGCTTCATCATGGCGTTGCTGTGCGCCATGCGGCACCACCGCAACGCGCGGAATTCCTTCGCACGTCTGTCTCAATGTGCCGAAAAAGTGCTGATGTCCACGTCTTTTCACAATTCCTGTGTCCCGGATAAAACACAGCGTCCAGTTTGGAAATGAACGGCACATTCCACTGTTACAGGAGTTTTTGTCATGGAAAGAGGAGCCGAGGCTTCGCGCGTCGCGGCGGTGCCGCATGGCGCACAGCAACGCCGTGATGAAGCCTCACGGGACATGTTCTGGCATGTCCAGGCACATCCACAATTTCTCGGATAATCACTCGATGGAAAAACCACCGACAGCTGTCTGAACGCCATCTCAAAGCCGTCCTGTGAGACCAAAATGGAGGTGGTTTTGTCTCGCTCCAGTAGCGAATCCATCGTGACGCGCGAAGCCTCCGCTCGGCTTTCCATGACAAAATCTCTTGTTAAAAGTGAAATCTGCCGGAAAATGGTTGATGTCCAGCTCTTGTGATAACCACAGAAATGGCACACGATGGTCACGGATCCAGACAGCCATCCGTTTAGAAATGAAATGGTCGTTCAGCCTGTCGATGGCGGCTTCGGAGCGCGGCGTGCCCCACAGCCGCTGGGGGCCATCCTTAAAGCAACAGTAACACTCCTTATTCTCTACCAAGCCCGTAACATTTTCACCGAAAGCCAGATAAATTTTTCTAATGGTTTCCAGCTGCCAGTCTCTAACAGTTTCTGAAAAAATTCTGATGGAAAAAAAGCCCAAATCATTCCACCATTTCCTGACAATGAAAATCCGACGAGGGGGCTGGACCACTCCTCACTCAAAGCCTGCTCACAGGCGAATGACGCAACCGACAGGCGTGGAAAAACTCACGCATGCGCACGAGGGTTCAAGCTTGTCTAACGCAATCACACGTGATTCAAATCCATATGGTTTTTGAAAAAAATAATAAGGTCGGATACTTTTCTAATAGACCTCGTACATGTGATTTCTTAGGTTTTTATTTTTAATAAATTTGCAAAAAATTTCACAAAAACTTTTTTCGTGTTGTCATTATCAGGTGTTGTGAGTATAATTTTGAGGGAAAAAATTACTCCATTAAATTGACTCCAATTTTGGAATAGCAATAACAAAATATGAAAAAGGTGAAGCGCTGTGAATACTTTCCGGATGCACTCTACATCACCCCAAAGCACTTCACAAGCCTGAGATAACCCTTACCAATCTCCCTGAGCGAGCACGTAGGCCACAGTGGTAAGGAAAAACTCCCTTCTGCAGTTATTGAGGAAGAAACCTCAAGCAGACCAGACTCAGAGGGGTGCCTAACTGCTTAGGCCATAATAACAATAACAAAGATCAAAGAAAGTATAACAAAGAATTATCAAACATGCAAACCAAATTATAAAAAGTTTAGTGATTGTACAATCCATCAGCCGTAGTTCAGAAAACACAAATGTACATCTCCTCTGTACCTCAGCCTACTTTAAAAACAAATAATTGCATGTGGCACAACAAGAAATTATTCTGGATATAAGCAAAAAAATATTGCATTACACAAATATTTACTGTACTGTTCAGAAAAATCCAGTCACCCTGAATGTTTTAGTACATAGCAAATAAGGATTTTTGTTAACCCCTTTCTTAACGCATTATTACAAGAACAGACTTGACATTACTCAATGTTATATTAAAAATAAATAGAACATAGGTAAAAAAAAAAAAAAGATCCATTTTATTTATTAAAGTATGTAACAAACCTTTTCAGATGATCAGACCTGAATACATTATAGCTTTACACCATAATACATCATTCCACAAAGACAACAAACAAGAGATAATAATATATGAATAATGAATTAATCAAAATGTTCATTTAACACTGTGGGACAGTTCAAACACAAAGATTAAGCGCTAAAGGCAACAAAGTTATAACATATTAATTTTGTTCAGTTGGTAAAAGCATTGATATTTCAAGCTTTTATTTCCTTTTTTGTTTTAAGAAAAAGTGTTTTATTTAATCTTATGTCAGTTTTTTTTTTTTTTTTACAACAATATTGCTTTTACTCCCAAAAGGCTGTCTGTTGGGAGTTTTTTATTTCTCGTCCTTTATTTTTGGTTGTCTGTAGATGTGAATGAGTGCAGTTTGGTGGAACAGTGTCATCGTGAGCTGGGGAACGTGTGTGTGAACACTCCCGGCAGTTTTGTGTGCCGATGCCAGCCGGGCTTCAGAGCGGAGGCTTCTGCATGTGTCGGTAAGTCTGTCAGTAAGCAGCACTGCTCCCGGATACGTTTGACACTAAGCTTTGACTTCCTGCTGTGGGTATTTACTTATTTGTGCTCGATTTTCTCCACATGTACTCACGTTCCTTGACAGGAGTGATGGCTTTGCTGAAATTGTGAACTTTAATCTGCTGCCTTGTTTTATGCCAGCACTGTTTTTTTTAAATGAGCACTTTGTGTCTGATTTGTAATTTTATTCACATTCTACTTTTCATCTCTACTTTGGCACCTTCCTTTGTACAAAAACACAAAAATGTATAAAAACCTTCATAGACTCACGCCTCCCTTTCTGGCCGACCTAATTAAACCTTACGTACCAGCCTATGTTCTGCCTTCTCAGGACAAAGGACTTCTATGTGTCCCTCAGGTTAAAAAGAAGTCAGCAGGCCACAGAGGTTCTTTTTTTTCATGTGTTCTGTGGAAGAATCTGTCGGCTCAGGTAAAATAGCCAGATTCTCTGGAGTCATTCAGGTGCAGATTAAAGACTCATTTGTTCTCCCTTTTGTATGACTAGCTTACTTGTGAAGTATCAAACTTCCTCTCCTTCCTACTTGTGTCATTAACAATTTAGCAGGTTTCAGCTTCATTATAGCTAAATTCTGGGTGTGTTAGTGAAGCAAAGAACTAGCTGCCAGCAACCACAATTATAACCTCTGTGCTACTCTGTTGGTTTACTACTGGGAACTAGTACTTTATGTGTTGTTAGTTCGGATGATTGATTCTGCTCTCTCTCTCTTTGTTGGAGATGCTGTCGCCTGCTGGACCCCTAGCTGAAGGCCCAGCTGCATGCTTACCCATGATTCCTGCCCAAAAAACATTTACAACAACCTACAATTTGACTGTTGAATCTGATTTTGTACTTGATTTTGTTTTTCATATTTGATGATTCTTTGTTTGAACTTTGTTTATCTGATCTCTGTTACTATTAGAATGTCCTAAGCAGTTGATCACCCCTCAGAGTCTGGTCTGCTTGAGGTTTCTTCCTTAAAACACACCAGAGGGAGTTTTTCCTTATCAGTGTCACCTACGTGCTTGCTTAGCTGGGTTAGTAAGGTTCGACCTTATCCATGTGAAGTGCCTTGAGGCAACTTGTATGAATACATTGAATTGAAGGAGCCTGAGAAAACTGAGAAGTACCAGGGGTTGAAGGAACAACAGAATAAGATGTGGAAGATAAAGTCCAAACTGGTCCGCTGTAACCATCATATTGGAAAGGTGACAGGTTTCAGGCACAACATCAGAGGTCTCTGTCTAGAATACTGCAATTCAAATATATATATATATATATATATATATATATATATATATATATATATATATATATACGAAGTCTATTAGAAAAGAAACTGACCTTTCTATTTTTTTTAAAAACTATATGGATTTGAATCACGTGCGATTACGTCAAACAAGCTTGAACCCTCGTGCGCATGCGTGAGTTTTTTCATGCCTGTCGGTTGCGTCATTCGCCTGTGGGCAGGCTTTGAGTGAGCACTGGTCAACCCCCCTTGTCGGAATTCCTTTGTCTGACTTCTTCCTGAGAGACTGGCGCTTTGCTTGATCAAAATTTTTTCTGAAACTGTCAGGCACATCCAAGTGGACACCATTTGAGAAATTCAGACGGTTTTCTGTGAAAATTTTAACAGCTGATGAGAGATTAAGGAGTGTTACTGTCGCTTTAAGGACTGCCCACGGAGCCAGACAGCGACGCTGTGCCCCGAGCCGCCGTCGTCAGCCTGTTTCGAGCTGAAAACTTCCAAATTTAAGCCTCTGTTGACCCAGGACGTCGTGAGATAACAGAGAAGTTTCAGAAGAGGTCGGGATCAGCAGTTTATCCAGACATTCCACTGTTAACGGAGGTTTTGTAATGAAAGACGTGCAGACAGATTCGCGCGTCGGCACCTAGCCGTGCATGGTGCGGCGCCACAGAAAAACACCTCCGTGTTGATAACCATTCATAAGATTCAGGCGGTTTTCGATGGCTTTCAGTCGAGTGAGTATCCGAGAAATTGTTTAACAGCTGGGCAGGTTCAAACTTGTCCTGTAATGCTTCCAACGGAGGTGTTTTGCTGTGGCGCCGCGCCATGAGTGGCTGGGTGCCGACGCGCGAATCCGTCCGCATGTCTTTCATTACAAAATCTCCTTTAACAGTGGAATGTCTGGATAAACTGCTGATCCCGACCTCTTCTGAAACTTCTCTGTTATCTCATGACATCCTGGGTCAACAGAGGCTTAAATTTGGAAGTTTTCAGCTTGAAACAGGCTGACGACGGCGGCTCGGGGCACGCCGCATCGTCCGGCTCCGTGGGCAGTCCTTAAAGCGACAGTAACACTCCATAATCTCTCATCAGCCGTTAAAATTTTCACCGAAAACCGTCTGAATTTCTCGAATGGTGTCCACTTGGATGTGCCTGACAGTTTCAGAAAAAATTTTGATCAAGCAAAGCGCCAGTCTCTCAGGAAGAAGTCAGACAAAGGAATTCCGACGAGGGCGAATGACGCAACCGACAGGCGTGAAAAAACTCACACATGCGCACGAGGGTTCAAGCTTGTCTGACGCAATCACACGTGATTCAAATCCATATAGTTTTTGAAAAAATAAAAAGGTTGTTTTCTTTTCTAATAGACCTCGTATATATACAGTAGTGTTCAGAATAATAGTAGTGCTATGTGACTAAAAAGATTAATCCAGGTTTTGAGTATATTTCTTATTGTTATATGGGAAACAAGATACCAGTAGATTCAGTAGATTCTCACAAATCCAACAAGACCAAGCATTCATGATATGCACACTCTTAAGGCTATGAAATTGGGCTATTAGTAAAAAAAAAGTAGAAAAGGCGGTGTTCACAATAATAGTAGTGTGGCATTCACTCAGTGAGTTTGTCAGTTTTGTTGAACAAACAGGTGTGAATCAGGTGTCCCCTATTTAAGGATGAAGCCAGCACCTGTTGAACATGCTTTTCTCTTTGAAAGCCTGAGGAAAATGGGACGTTCAAGACATTGTTCAGAAGAACAGCGTAGTTTGACTAAAAAGTTGATTGGAGAGGAGAAAACTTAAACGCAGGTGCAAAAAATTATAGGCTGTTCATCTACAATGATCTCCAATGCTTTAAAATGGACAAAAAAAACAGACGCGTGGAAGAAAACGGAAAACAACCATCAAAATGGATAGAATAATATTTCTCAATTATTTTTATTGATTTTTCCATTTGAGGGAAGGGTACAGAAAAAAAGAGACAAGGATGTTCTGGTATCAACCAGTGGACGTAATTAGAATGTGATGAACATTTTACAGTAGACAATGTCTACATTAAGACAGTGTATTGGGGGTGAGTTCCCCTTCCCTGACATGCAATAGCCCTCTCACGCTTCTCATTCACACCACAAGAGACGAAACATACCAACACGCGCGGGGGGGAGTGGAATAATAAGTAGTACTTATAATTTAAAAGGGGGGGGGGGAAGGGGGGGAGTCAACAACTCAATGTTTCATTGGTTTTCAGCATCAATATGCAAGGTATCAATATGATGTAGAAAGGGCTGCCAAGTTTTATGAAAGTCCTGTATAGAGCCCTTAAGGGAGAATCTAATCCTCTCAAGTCTCACACATTTTAAAAATGGATAGAATAATAACCAGAATGGCAAAGGCTCACCCATTGATCAGCTCCAGGATGATCAAAGTCTGGAGTTACCTGTAAGTGCCTTGACAGTTAGAAGACGCCTGTGTGAAGCTAATTTATTTGCAAGAATCCCCCGCAAAGTCCCTCTGTTAAATAAAAGACGTGCAGAAGAGGTTACAATTTGCCAAAGAACACATAAACTGGCCTAAATAGAAATGGAGGAATATTTTGTGGACTGATGAGAGTAAAATTGTTCTTTTTGGGTCCAAGGGCCACAGACAGTTTGTGAGACGACCCCCAAACTCTGAATTCAAGCCACAGTTCACAGTGAAGACAGTGAAGCATGGTGGTGCAAGCATCATGATATGGGCATGTTTCTCCTACTATGGTGTTGGACCTATATATCGCATACCAGGTATCATGAATCAGTTTGGATATGTCAAAATACTTAAAGAGGTCATGTTGCCTTATGCTGAAGAGGACATGCCCTTGAAATGGGTGTTTCAACAAGACAATGACCCCAAGCACACTAGTAACTGAGCAAAATCTTGGTTCCGAACCAACAAAATTAATGCCTCGCAGATGTGAAGAAATCATGAAAAACTGTGGTTATACAACTAAATACTAGTTTAGTGATTCAAAGGATTGCTAAAAAATTAGTTTGAACATAATAGTTTTGAGTTTGTAGCGTCAACAGCAGATGCTACTATTATTGTGAACACCCCCTTTTCTACTTTTTTTTTACTAATAGCCCAGTTTCATAGCCTTAAGAGTATGCATATCATGAATGCTTGGTCTTGTTGGATTTGTGAGTACTGTTGTGTGGGCCGCTGAAGAGGAGGTACTGCTGGCCCACCACCACCAGGGGGCGCCCTGCTTGGAGTGCGGGCTCCAAGCACGAGTGGGCGCCAGATCCCGAAGAAGTGACAGCTGTCATTCTCTCCCTGCACCAGCTGTCACTCGTTTATCATCATCAACATCACACCATAAAAGCCGGACTGCAACTCCACCTCCTTGCCGAGAAATCGACTACCATTCCTGAGGTAATCCTTCTCTGCAGTATTTGGATTAATCCACATTTTGATCTCTGTTTGCAGCCGTTTATTCCTGTGGGACAGTTTTGTTGGAGTGTTGGCGTGTTGTGGGAACCGCGACGTCTTCGCCTCCCACTCCCTCCAGACAAGTGACTGACAGGAGCTGCTTAAGTGTATGATTGGAGGTGGAGGTGCTCCCTCCCATCAGTGTTGGACTGTGTATTACTGAGTGTGCGGACTCACACTCACACATCCTGTTTTTGCTCTCTGCCAGCAGTACCAGGGTCGACAGCCGGGAATAGAGGCCACCTGGGGACTCAGGACTTGGCGGCTCCGGTGTTCTTCAGACCGTTGGTGGTGGAAGCCGTGTGGAGTACGGCTTCTCTCTCGTCGGGGGGGTCTCCTATCTTCGAGCCTGCCACACGTCACCTGGTGCTAATTGACTGTGCATATTTTCTGTATCTTTTCGTTGTGTAGTGTCACAACATTAAATTGTTACCTTTTGGTTTATTCATTGTCCGTTCATTTGCGCCCCCTGTTGTGGGTCCGTGCTACGACACCTTCCCAACAAGTACCTTGTTTCCCATGTAACAATAAGAAATATACTCAAAACCTGGATTAATCTTTTTACTCAAATAGCACTACTATTATTCTGAACACTGCTGTGTGTGTATATATATATATATATATATATACTGTATTTTCCGGACTATAAGTCGCACCGGAGTATAAGTCGCACCAGCCACTTTATCTATTATAAAGAAAAATAAACCATAAATAAGTCGCACTGGACTATAAGTCGCATGGACATACAGGTACATGAAAAGTTCAGATGATAATATTGTGACGGCTACCGTTTTTGGGTGCATTTTTCACCAGTCGCAACTTGTAATCTGCAGAGTATAATTTTTTTTTTGGTGGCATTTTTTCGGGCCTTCTCCGTTGTCTTGTTAAGTTATCAGTAATGTTGAAACTTTTATTTTTCTATGGTAGTCAGAAGTCGCAGGAACAGTTACACAAGCCTTGAGTGCCCTCTTGTGAGCTGCATTTTACCTACGGATATGTTTGTATTTTGCGGACCACATTGCGAGCTGAACCATAACCCGCACCATCGCTGAACGGTTCTTTTCTAACATATTACTCGCTGTGGACCATAGTACACACCAGGTGTCAGCTGCCGATGTTCGTGCAGCACCTACCTGCGCAGCTCATGACCTCCCCGTTATGTCGATGCCAGCTCATTCCAAGTGCAGACGTGAATCCTCCGCCGTTGCTCACCCAGTGCTCCCACGCAGCTCTCAGCGTCAACTTAAACACTCTGCTCACACTGATATCCAAGGGTTGAAGCTGTTTTATTAGCCCTCCTGGAATAACAGCAAGCACAGTGTTCATCTGCTTCACACACTGTTTCACAATCATTGTCTGGGTGAAGTGAGGAATACGCATCCAATGTGCTGTTCTCTGATTGGTTATCGTGACCAGCGTGACCTATAGGGCTGCCGCCATACTACATTGCCCATGATGCATTGCATTTCTGTTTCCGGTGGACATTTTAAAACATAGAGCGACTCTGTCACGTAAAATTGTTTTATTATGGTAAATTAATTGAGAATCTACCGGTATATTTTCATTTATAAGTCGCTCTGGAGTATAGGTCGCACCCCTGGCCAAACATGTAAAAAAGTGTGTGTGTGTGTGTGTGTGTGTGTATATATATATATATATATATATATATATAATGTCACTTTTTTGCCTGAGGGTAGTTCGGGGTTAACCACAATCCTAATGCATGCTTGGAGGACTGTGCCTGACTCCTCCCACCCTGGTAACAGGTTTTTTGAGGAACTACCCTCAGGTAGGCGGTTGGGGTCCATCAGAGCAAAAACCACATGCCATTACAAAACAGCTGCTTCCGCTCTGCAATTAACCTCGTCGGTACATCTTGATACCCTCTCAACAAACAAACAAACACACACAGACACACACACACACACCTGACTCTGTATTTTTGCACATGGTTCAGTCTGCGCTTCCACTGAGATTAATATACACTCTCTTCTATTTATTTAAATAGTCAGTGTGTATTTTGTAAAAAGGCTTTTTCAACATCTAAATACCTTTTTTTAATTTTGATTTTTTGCACATTTTTGTGTATTTTGCACACTTTTCAGTATTTAAACCATCACAGTGTGCGTTCTGACAAGTGGAATTCTGTTCTTTCTGCTCCTCTACCATCACCTACGACAGTGAAATCATTTTTTTCCCGACATATCTGTGCATAATACTCATCACTCAATTCAACTTTCTGTTGACCTTTTTACATCGTTGTCCTTATTTTTGGACCAGCTCAACAAAGGAATTCCTTGAATGTGAACACGTATTGGGCAATCAACCTGATTCTTAGTGTTTTTACCATAGCAAGTTGCTTTAGCAACATTTTAAACCACATGTTGTTTAATGTGGATCAGTTTGCTGGTTGATTGTCTTTGCCAGCAATAGCTGGCAAAGACAATGGCTGGTCTTCCCTTAGTGAAAAAAAGTCATTTACATAAATGTCTTTGTTCTGCCTTTTTGTCCCAGATGTGGATGAATGTACAGCGAGTCCTCAGCTTTGTGATGGGCGCGGCGTGTGTGAGAACACGCTCGGTAGCTACAAGTGCGTTTGTCAGCAAGGTTACCGGGGAAACGGCACGCACTGTGAAGGTAAGCAATTAGCGTTGACGTCTCTCCATGGAAAACCGTGTTTCCTGTCGACGAGGTCAGCGTCCCTTGTGCATGTTGGTGTATCCTCCATTAAAGTGATCAGCAACAGAATAATATTTATTCATCTGACATGTACTGAGTTACTGAGTGTACTGAGTGTTGTGGAACACATTGACAGTAACCATCGTGTGCCGTGCCTTCACAGATGAGAACGAGTGCGCATCGGCACATCATGGTTGTGATGTCAACGCTCACTGCGGCAACGTCATTGGCTCATACTTCTGCCAGTGCTACCAGGGCTTCAATGGAGATGGATACTCCTGTTTTGGTGGGCAGGCGTGTGTGTGTGTGTGTGTGTGTGTGTGTGTGTGTGTGTGTGTGTGTGTGTGTGTGTGTGTGTGTGTGTGTGTGTGTGTGTGTGTGTGTGATACAAACTGACCACTTCATTGGGTACATCTTGTTAATGCAAAACTGGATCTCCTTTTGATTTCACAGCTGCCTTAATTGTAGCATAGAAACATTGGATTGGGTGTTTTGTCATTACTCCAAATGCAGTTTATAGCTACGCAACAAATGCATGTGCTTGAAATTGCTGAAGGTGATAGTTTGGTGCTGTGCTCTTTATTCCAAGTTATTTGTGTTCTCTGACTGTTTGAGCAAAAACGCACTGAACAAAAGTTATTGACAATTGCAGTTTGCCTTGCTGGTAGTCCCTTAAGCATTAATGATCTTAGCACAGCCATATTCCTAGAAAGAGCTGAAATACTATGTATATGTCACGGACATGAACGAGTGAAGCTTTTCGTCTCCCATCGGTTTGGGGCTTTTTACGACAGTGTTGTCCGGTTTATGGCTTCGTCTACCATTAGCAGATTTTTGTGCCATTTCCAGTTTGTGGCTTCGTCTACCATGGGTTTGTGGCTTTTTACAACAGTGTTGTCCGGTTTGTGGCTTTTTCCCCTATGGGCAGACTTATTGTGCCATTTCTGGATTGTTTTGTGCCATTTCTGGTTTGTGCCTTCATCTACCACAGAGCGAACTTTGTGCGATGCGCGACGCTTCACTCGTATAAATTTTAGCATTAAAAATGTGAATGCATGGAGTGAAAAACAAAACCCAGACCTCTTCCAGTGATTTTGTGTGTGTGTGTATTGTATAGTGCTGTTGCCACGTAGCATTATAGGTAAAAACACCGAATGCAGATTTTGATCTATATTGACATGAAAGCAACACACAGTTGCCACAACATTACATCACCAGTTTGATGGGGTCTGAAGTTCTGCTGCCAATGCTGTGGCCTTCTTTGTCACACAGAGTTTCCACCAGATGCGATATGATATAGCAGCCTATCTGCTTCAAGGTTCAATACCTTGTAAATTCAGACATGCTTTTCTTTGTATCTTTTTTGTAAGAAGTGAGTATTTCAATTACTGATGCTTGTCTATCGACGTGAACCAGTCTGGCCATCAACAAGACATTTTTACCCAGTGAACCACTTCTCACTGGATGTTTTTTCATTTTCTTTTATTCTCTGCAGAGCTATAGATGGCTGTGTGCTCTCAGTAGATCAGCAGTTTGTGAAATACTCCAACCATCTTGTTAGGTACCACCAGCCGTACCACATTCAGAACCACTTAAGCCACCTTTTTTTTATCATTCTGATGCTTGTTTGGAACTGTAGCAGATCCTCTTGACCAAATCCACGTTTCACTGCTAAGAGTTTCTGCCACTTGACTGACCTCGTAAATATTGACTTTATTGACCTGTTGAACATCCAGACCAAATTAAGTGTCCACTGAGTGTGCTTGTGAAGGTATTCATCATCAGGATTGTTCCTGTTCACAGACATTGATGAATGTGCTGTGGACAACGGTCACTGTGAGCACAACTGTACCAATGAGCCTGGAGGGTACAGCTGCCAGTGCGCTGCAGGCTACCAGCTCCACCGGGACCGCCACAACTGCACAGGTACACGTGGAAAAAACAGAGGTGCCTTGGCTCTTACCAACATGGACTGTGCAGCAAACTCAACACATGTGATCCTCTTGGAGCTAAAATAATGAGATGTGCAGAGTGTAGAAACCATGGGACTCATTGGCCAGTCATTCATGCACACAGATTTGTGCTTAAACGGTGCGTATGAACATTTCAGAATCATAATCAAATTTATTGGCAAGTACATTCTCACATACAAGGAATTTGATCTGGTGTCCCTGGTGCATAAACAATAGTAAAAAGAAAAGGAAAAATGCTTCTTGTTCTTGGTAGTAAATGGTGTGTAAACAATAAAAATCAGGGGAAAAATAATTTTGTAAGAAGTAAAGGAGTCAAATAGACAAAATGGGCAAAACTATGTTCACTGTCAAATAAATATAATGGAAAGGGGCTGTGCAGGCATGCAGATGTACAGTTAGGGATGATCAGTCTGTACTTTGTGGGAGCGGGGGGCAGGGTAAATGGGCGTCTCTGGCATTATTTATAAGTCTAGCTGTGGATGGAAAGAAGCTGTTTTTGTGTCTTGAGGCCGCAGAAAGTACATCCTTTGTTGTGCTGTCTTGATGAGAGAGCTGATGTTCAGCTCCCACTTGAGGTCCTCGGTGATGGAGATCCCCAGATAACGAAATTAATCCACAGTGGTGACTGGGGAGTCACACAGGGTGACGGGGTTGGCCGGGACTGGGTTCTTCCTGAAGTCAACAACCATCTCCATTGTCTTGAGGGCACCGAGCTCCATATTGTTCTGTTTGCACCAGGACACCAGGTGATCGATCTCCTGTCTGTAGGCCGACTCCTCCCCATCAGAGATGAGTCTGATGAGGGTTGTATTGTCTGCGACATTCAGGAGCTTCACAGACTAGTGACTGGAGGTGCAGCTGTTGGTGTACAAGGAGAAGAGTAGAGTATGCAAAGTGTTGTGTGGGCCGCTGAAGAGGAGGTACTGCTGGCCCACCACCACCAGATGGCGCCCTGCTTGGAGTGCGGGCTCCAAGCACGAGAGGGCGTCGGACCTACTGAGAGTGACAGCTGTCACACATCATCAACATCAGCTGTCACTCATCAACCACATCCTCCATAAAAGCCGGACTGCAACTCCACCTCCCCGCCGAGAAATCAGCTACCATTCAGGTAACCTTCTCTGCTGTGATTTTTCTGAGACTGAATATTGTTCTGTGTGCAGCCGTTTTCCTGTGGTGACAGTCTGAAGCTGGATTGGCGGATAGTGTGTGCGCGACGTCTTCGCCTCTCACTCCTTCCAGGGAAGTGACTGACAGGAGCTGCACGGGTGATTCTGTGTCTGGAGGTGGAGGTTTTCCCCCCTGGAGGAATTAAGCTCTGTAAGATTGCTGGGTGTATATACACACACCCACCATTAACTGTTTTTGTTTCTGCCAGCAGTACCGGGTCTGACAGCTGAAGACAGTGGCCACCTGGGGCGCAGGGCTTGGCGGCTCCGGTGTACTTCAGATCCGTTGGTGGTGGAAGCTGTGTGGGATCCGGCTCTTCGCAGGCCAGACGCCTTCTATCTTCGAGCCTGCCCACACGTCACCTTGTGTATGATTGACGATCCACATTTTCTGTCATTGTCTGTCTTTCGTTGTGCGATTCACAACATTAAATTGTTACTTTTTGGCTTATCCATTGTCCGTTCATTAACGCCCCCTGTTGTGGGTCCGTGACACCTTCCCAACAGGATTTCTCGGCCGCCGTCATGGATCCCGAGGGGCGTCAACCAGAGCTTGGACAGCCAATGGAAGAGCAAGGTGCACAGGCGCCAGCAGGAGGCTGCAGCAAATTCTAACCGCTTTCACTGCTCAGTTGGATTTGGTAACCGAGCAGAACGTTATTCTCAATCGGAGGATGGAGGCTCTCACCGCCAGGGTGGAGGTGCGTGATCAAAGCGCTGCTGCAGCACCTCCTCCTGCTGGTCCCATGCCCGACACAGACGTTCCACTGGTCGTTCAATGACCCCCCCCCACCGTCCCCTGAAGCATACATAAGCCCTCCGGAGCCGTACGGAGGTTGTGTCGAGACGTGCGCGGACTTCCTAATGCGGTGTTCGCTCGTCTTTGCACAGCGTCCCGTCATGTCACGCATCAGATGCTAGCCGGGTGGCTTATGTCATCAGTTTGCTTCGAGGAGAGGCACGCGCCTGGGCTACGGCGCTCTGGGAGCAGAACTCCCGGCTCCTAACGTCATACGCTGGGTTTGTAAGGGAGTTCAAACAGGTTTTTGATCATCCCAACAGAGGCGAGACCGCTTCGAGCGTGCTACTGTCAATGAGACAGGGGCGCCGGAGTGCAGCCGAGTATGCAGTCGACTTCCGCATTGCGGCTGCGAGGTCCGGCTGGAATAACATTGCACTCCGTGCCGCCTTCGTAAACGGACTGTCTCCGGTCCTGAAGGAGCATCTGCTAGCTAAGGAGGAACCGCGGGATTTTGATGGGCTTGTCGACCTGGTTATACGCTTAGACAACCGCTTAGAGGAACACCGTCGGGAGCAGGGCGGGGGGCGTGGCCGGGCACGAGCCGTCCCTCTTCCTTCCGGGTCTGAAAGGGTGCCATCCCCACGCTCCACAGCCAGACGGATCCGTGTGGCAACAGCTCCCCCTGCTGACGAAGCTATGGACACGAGCAGGGCCAAAGTGAAATCAAATCAATCAATCAATCAATCAATCAATTTTTTTATATAGCGCCAAATCACAACAAACAGTTGCCCCAAGGTGCTTTATATTGTAAGGCAAGGCCATACAATAATTATGTAAAACCCCAACGGTCAAAATGACCCCCTGTGAGCAAGCACTTGGCTACAGTGGGAAGGAAAAACTCCCTTTTAACAGGAAGAAACCTCCAGCAGAACCAGGCTCAGGGAGGGGCAGTCTTCTGCTGGGACTGGTTGGGGCTGAGGGAGAGAACCAGGAAAAAGACATGCTGTGGAGGGGAGCAGAGATCGATCACTAATGATTAAATGCAGAGTGGTGCATACAGAGCAAAAAGAGAAAGAAACAATGCATCATGGGAACCCCCCAGCAGTCTACGTCTATAGCAGCATAACTAAGGGATGGTTCAGGGTCACCTGATACAGCCCTAACTATGAGCTTTAGCAAAAAGGAAAGTTTTAAGCCTAATCTTAAAAGTAGAGAGGGTGTCTGTCTCCCTGATCTGAATTGGGAGCTGGTTCCACAGGAGAGGAGCCTGAAAGCTGAAGGCTCTGCCTCCCATTCTACTCTTACAAACCCTAGGAACTACAAGTAAGCCTGCAGTCTGAGAGCGAAGCGCTCTATTGGGGTGATATGGTACTACGAGGTCCCTAAGATAAGATGGGACCTGATTATTCAAAACCTTATAAGTAAGAAGAAGAATTTTAAATTCTATTCTAGAATTAACAGGAAGCCAATGAAGAGAGGCCAATATGGGTGAGATATGCTCTCTCCTTCTAGTCCCCGTCAGTACTCTAGCTGCAGCATTTTGAATTAAATTAAGGCTTTTTAGGGAACTTTTAGGACAACCTGATAACATGCGGCTAAACATGCCACTCCCGGTCTGATTGGGGAGGGGCCCAGAGAAAACTACAGAGTCCGACATTGTTTTTGCAAAGTTACACACCGATTTAATGTTAATTTTAGTGACCTCCGATTGGCGTAACCGGGTGTCATTACTGCCGACGTGAATTACAATCTTACCAAATTTACGCTTAGCCTTAGCCAGCAGTTTCAAATTTCCTTCAGTGTCACCTGCTCTGGCCCCCGGAAGACAATTGACTATGGTTGCTGGTGTCGCTAACTTCACATTTCTCAAAACAGAGTCGCCAATAACCAGAGTTTGATCCTCGGCGGGTGTTTGTCGAGTGGGGAAAAACGGTTAGAGATGTGAACGGGTTGGCGGTGTACACGGGGCTTCTGTTTAGGGCTACGCTTCCTCCTCACAGTCACCCAGTTGGCCTGCTTTCCCGGCTGCTCGGGATCTGCCAGGGGGTAACTAACGGCGGCTAAGCTACCTTGGTCCGCACCGACTACAGGGGCCTGGCTAGCTGTAGAATTTTCCACAGTGCAGAGCCGAGTCTCCAATTCGCCCAGCCTGGCCTCCAAAGCTACGAATAAGCTACACTTATTACAAGTACCGTTGACAGACAAAGGAGGCTGACCCGCGGGGAGTGTTTTTTCTGTGGCTCTAGTGATCATATACAGAGGAACTGCCCCAAACGGTCAAACTACAACGCCCATCCTTAGATACTGGGCTAAGGATGGGCCATAACACGCACGCGGGGAAGCCCCGTAAATCCGCACGAATCCCAGTCACGATCCTAAGTGAGGATTTAACCATTCACGCCCCAGCACTAGTAGACACGGGGTCGGAAGGGAATCTGCTGGACAGCAGATGGGCAAAGGAAGTAGGGCTCCCTCTGGTGGCTCTGCTTTCACCTTTGAAGGTACGGTCACTAGATGGCACCCTTCTTCCTTTAATCACACACCAGACACAGCCCGTGACATTGGTTGTGTCTGGGAATCACAGGGAGGAGATTGTGTTTTATGTAACGCCTTCTACCTCCCGAGTGATTTTAGGGTTTCCATGGATGGTGAAGCACAATCCCCGGATTGATTGGCCGTCTGGGGTTGTGACGCAGTGGAGCGAAACCTGCCACCGGGAATGTTTAGGATCCTCGGTTCCACCCGGTGTGACGGCTAATGAGGAGGTCAGAGTCCCCCCCAATCTGACGGCGGTGCCGGAGGAGTACCACGATCTTGCTGACGTCTTCAGCAAAGATCTGGCACTCACTCTTCCCCCGTACCGACCGTACGATTGCGCCATTGATTTGATCCCGGGCGCTGAGTACCCGTCCAGCAGGCTGTACAACCTCTCACGTCCGGAACACGAATCAATGGAGACCTACATTCGGGACTCATTAGCTGCCGGGCTGATCCGGAACTCCACCTCCCCGATGGGTGCTGGTTTCTTTTTTGTGGGCAAGAAAGACGGCGGACTCCGTCCATGCATTGATTACAGGGGGCTGAACGAGATCACAGTTCCCAACCGATACCCTCTGCCCCTGTTAGATTCAGTGTTCACGCCCCTGCATGGAGCCCAAATTTTCACAAAACTGGATCTTAGAAATGCGTACCACCTGGTTCGGATCCGGAAGGGAGACGAATGGAAGACAGCATTTTACACCCCCTTAGGTCACTTTGAGTACCTGGTCATGCCGTTCGGCCTCACAAACTCCCCCGCGACGTTCCAAGCATTGGTTAATGACGTCTTGCAGGGACTTCCTGCATCGGTTTGTCTTCGTATATCTAGACGATATACTCATCTTTTCTCCGGACCCTGAGACTCATGTCCAGCTTGTTCGTCAGGTCCTGCAGCGGTTGTTGGAGAACCAGCTGTTTGTGAAGGGCGAGAAGTGTGAGTTCCACCGTACTTCTTTGTCCTTCCTGGGATTCATCATCTCCTCCAACTCCATCGCCCCTGACCCGGCCAAGGTTGCGGCGGTGAGAGCTTGGCCCCAACCAACAAGCTTTAGGAAACTTGGCACCCAGAGCACTTTTCTGCTCTGGGTGTGAAATTTTTAGTTATTCCTCGGCCTCCTTTAGCAGTAATGGTACTTGTAATAAGTGTAGCTTATTCGTAGCTTTGGAGGCCAGGCTGGGCGAATTGGAGACTCGGCTCCGCACCGTGGAAAATTCTACAGCTAGCCAGGCCCCTGTAGTCGGTGCGGACCAAGGTAGCTTAGCCACCGTTAGTTCCCTCTGGCAGATCCCGAGCAGCCGGGAAAGCAGGCCGACTGGGTGACTGTGAGGAGGAAGCGTAGCCCTAAACAGAAGCCCCGTGTACACCGCCAACCCATTCACATTTCTAACCATTTTTCCCCACTCGGCGACACACCCGCCGAGGATCAAACTCTGGTTATTGGCGACTCTGTTTTGAGAAATGTGAAGTTAGCGACACCAGCAACCATAGTCAATTGTCTTCCGGGGGCCAGAGCAGGCGACATTGAAGGAAATTTGAAACTGCTGGCTAAGGCTAAGCGTAAATTTGGTAAGATTGTAATTCACGTCGGCAGTAATGACACCCGGTTACGCCAATCGGAGGTCACTAAAATTAACATTGAATCGGTGTGTAACTTTGCAAAAACAATGTCGCACTCTGTAGTTTTCTCTGGGCCCCTCCCCAGTCGGACCGGGAGTGACATGTTTAGCCGCATGTTCTCCTTGAATTGCTGGCTGTCTGAGTGGTGTCCAAAAAATGAGGTGGGCTTCATAGATAATTGGCAAAGCTTCTGGGGAAAACCTGGTCTTGTTAGGAGAGACGGCATCCATCCCACTTTGGATGGAGCAGTTCTCACTTCTAGAAATCTGGCCAATTTTCTTAAATCCGCCAAACCGTGACTATCCAGGGTTGGGACCAGGAAGCAGAGTTGTAGTCTTACACACCTCTCTGCAGCTTCTCTCCCCCTGCCATCCCCTCATTACCCCATCCCACGTAGAGACGGTGCCTGCTCCCAGACCACCAATTACCAGCAAAAATCTATTTAAGCATAAAAATTCAAAAAGAAAAAATAATATAGCACCTTCAACTGCACCACAGACTAAAACAGTTAAATGTGGTCTATTAAACATTAGGTCTCTCTCTTCTAAGTCCCTGTTGGTAAATGATATAACAATTGATCAACATATTGATTTATTCTGCCTTACAGAAACCTGGTTACAGCAGGATGAATATGTTAGTTTAAATGAGTCAACACCCCCGAGTCACACTAACTGCCAGAATGCTCGTAGCACGGGCCGAGGCGGAGGATTAGCAGCAATCTTCCATTCCAGCTTATTAATTAATCAAAAACCCAGACAGAGCTTTAATTCATTTGAAAGCTTGACTCTTAGTCTTGTCCATCTAAATTGGAAGTCCCAAAAACCAGTTTTATTTGTTGTTATCTATCGTCCTCCTGGTCGTTACTGTGAGTTTCTCTGTGAATTTTCAGACCTTTTGTCTGACTTAGTGCTTAGCTCAGATAAGATAATTATAGTGGGCGATTTTAACATCCACACAGATGCTGAGAATGACAGCCTCAACACTGCATTTAATCTATTATTAGACTCAATTGGCTTTGCTCAAATGTAAATGAGTCCACCCACCACTTTAATCATATCTTAGATCTTGTTCTGACTTATGGTATGGAAATTGAAGACCTAACAGTATTCCCTGAAAACTCCCTTCTGTCTGATCATTTCTTAATAACATTTACATTTACTCTGATGGACTACCCCGCAGTGGGGAATAAGTTTCATTACACTAGAAGTCTTTCAGAAAGCGCTGTAACTAGGTTTAAGGATATGATTCCTTCTTTATGTTCTCTAATGCCATATACCAACACAGTGCAGAGTAGCTACCTAAACTCTGTAAGTGAGATAGAGTATCTCGTCAATAGTTTTACATCCTCATTGAAGACAACTTTGGATGCTGTAGCTCCTCTGAAAAAGAGAGCTTTAAATCAGAAGTGCCTGACTCCATGGTATAACTCACAAACTCGCAGCTTAAAGCAGATAACTTGTAAGTTGGAGAGGAAATGGCGTCTCACTAATTTAGAAGATCTTCACTTAGCCTGGAAAAAGAGTCTGTTGCTCTATAAAAAAGCCCTCCGTAAAGCTAGGACATCTTACTACTCATCACTAATTGAAGAAAATAAGAACAACCCCAGGTTTCTTTGCAGCACTGTAGCCAGGCTGACAAAGAGTCAGAGCTCTATTGAGCCGAGTATTCCTTTAACTTTAACTAGTAATGACTTCATGACTTTTTTTGCTAATAAAATTTTAACTATTAGAGAAAAAATTACTCATAACCATCCCAAAGACGTATCGTTATCTTTGGCTGCTTTCAGTGATGCCGGTATTTGGTTAGACTCTTTCTCTCAGATTGTTCTGTCTGAGTTATTTTCATTAGTTACTTCATCCAAACCATCAACATGTCTATTAGACCCCATTCCTACCAGGCTGCTCAAGGAAGCCCTACCATTATTTAATGCTTCGATCTTAAATATGATCAATCTATCTTTATTAGTTGGCTATGTACCACAGGCTTTTAAGGTGGCAGTAATTAAACCATTACTTAAAAAGCCATCACTTGACCCAGCTATCTTAGCTAATTATAGGCCAATCTCCAACCTTCCTTTTCTCTCAAAAATTCTTGAAAGGGTAGTTGTAATACAGCTAACTGATCATCTGCAGAGGAATGGTCTATTTGAAGAGTTTCAGTCAGGTTTTAGAATTCATCATAGTACAGAAACAGCATTAGTGAAGGTTACAAATGATCTTCTTATGGCCTCAGACAGTGGACTCATCTCTGTGCTTGTTCTGTTAGACCTCAGTGCTGCTTTTGATACTGTTGACCATAAAATTTTATTACAGAGATTAGAGCATGCCATAGGTATTAAAGGCACTGCGCTGCGGTGGTTTGAATCATATTTATCTAATAGATTACAATTTGTTCATGTAAATGGGGAATCTTCTTCACAGACTAAGGTTAATTATGGAGTTCCACAAGGTTCTGTGCTAGGACCAATTTTATTCACTTTATACATGCTTCCCTTAGGCAGTATTATTAGACAGCATTGCTTAAATTTTCATTGTTACGCAGATGATACCCAGCTTTATCTATCCATGAAGCCAGAGGACACACACCAATTAGCTAAACTGCAGGATTGTCTTACAGACATAAAGACATGGATGACCTCTAATTTCCTGCTTTTAAGCTCAGATAAAACTGAAGTTATTGTACTTGGCCCCACAAATCTTAGAAACATGGTGTCTAACCAGATCCTTACTCTGGATGGCATTACCCTGACCTCTAGTAATACTGTGAGAAATCTTGGAGTCATTTTTGATCAGGATAAGTCATTCAAAGCGCATATTAAACAAATATGTAGGACTGCTTTTTTGCATTTACGCAATATCTCTAAAATTAGAAAGGTCTTGTCTCAGAGTGATGCTGAAAAACTAATTCATGCATTTATTTCCTCTAGGCTGGACTATTGTAATTCATTATTATCAGGTTGTCCTAAACGTTCCCTGAAAAGCCTTCAGTTAATTCAAAATGCTGCAGTTAGAGTACTGACGGGGACTAGAAGGAGAGAGCATATCTCACCCATATTGGCCTCTCTTCATTGGCTTCCTGTTAATTCTAGAATAGAATTTAAAATTATTCTTTTTACTTATAAGGTTTTGAATAATCAGGTCCCATCTTATCTTAGGGACCTCATAGTACCATATCACCCCAATAGAGCGCTTCGCTCTCAGACTGCAGGCTTACTTGTAGTTCCTAGGGTTTGTAAGAGTAGAATGGGAGGCAGAGCCTTCAGCTTTCAGGCTCCTCTCCTGTGGAACCAGCTCCCAATTCGGATCAGGGAGACAGACACCCTCTCTACTTTTAAGATTAGGCTTAAAACTTTCCTTTTTGCTAAAGCTTATAGAAGGGCTGGATCAGGTGACCCTGAACCATCCCTTAGTTATGCTGCTATAGACTTAGACTGCTGGGGGGTTCCCATGATGCACTGAGTGTTTTTTTTTCTCTTTTTGCTCTGTATGCACCACTCTGCATTTAATCATTAGTGATTGATCTCTGCTCCCCTCCACAGCATGTCTTTTTCTTGGTTCTCTCCCTCAGCCCCAACCAGTCCCAGCAGAAGACTGCCCCTCCCTGAGCCTGGTTCTGTTGGAGGTTTCTTCCTGTTAACAGGGAGTTTTTCCTTCCCACTGTCGCCAAGTGCTTGCTCACAGGGGGTCGTTTTGACCGTTGGGGTTTTTACGTAATTATTGTATGGCCTTGCCTTACAATATAAAGCGTCTTGGGGCAACTGTTTGTTGTGATTTGGCGCTATATAAATAAAATTGATTGATTGATTAATTGAAACTACAACAGTTCCTCGACTTTGCAAATTTCTATCGGAGGTTCGTTAAGGGCTACAGTCAGGTGGTTAGTCCTCTGACTGCCCTGACCTCCACTAAAGTCCCCTTCACCTGGTCGGATCGGTGCAAAGCCGAGTTTAGGGAGTTGAAACGCCTATTCTCGACTGCGCCAGTTCTGGTGCAGCCTGATCCTAATCGCCAGTTCATAGTTGAAGTGGATGCCTCTGACTCAGGGATAGGAGCCGTGCTGTCCCAGAGCAGGGAGTCCGATAAGGTACTCCACCCTTGTGCCTATTTTTCCCGCAGGTTGACCCCGGCTGAAAGGAATTATGACGTCGGCAACCGGGAACTCCTGGCGGTGAAGGAGGCTCTTGAGGAGTGGAGACACCTGTTGGAGGGAGCGACGGTGCCCTTCACGGTTTTCACGGACCATCGGAACCTGGAGTACATCCGGACCGTCAAGCGGCTGAACCCCAGGCAAGCCCGCTGGTCACTGTTCTTCGGGCGCTTTGACTTCCAGATCACATATCGCCCCGGGACCAAGAACCAACGATCAGATTCCCTGTCCCGGGTGCACGAAGAGGAGGTCAAGGCCGAGTTGTCAGACCCAACAGAGACCATCATCCCCGAGTCCACTGTCGTGGCCACCCTCACCTGGGATGTGGAGAAGACCGTCCGGGAGGCCCTGGTACGGAACCCGGACCAGGGGACCGGCCCGAGGAACAAACTGTACGTCCCACCAGAGGCCAGAGCTGCTGTTTTGGACTTCTGTCACGGTTCCAAGCTCTCCTGTCATCCGGGGGGTGCGCAGAACCATGGCAGTGGTCCAGCAGCGCTTCTGGTGGGTGTCTATGGAAGCCGACATCCGGGATTACGTCCAGGCCTGTACCACCTGTGCCAGGGGCAAGGCTGACCACAAAATGACTTCGGGCCTCCTCCAGCCTCTACCGGTGCCTCACCGCCCTTGGTCCCACATAGGCCTGGACTTCATCACGGGCCTCCCGCTGTCCCAGGGCAACACCTCCATCCTCACGATAGTGGACCGGTTCTCCAAGGCGGCCCACTTCGTGGCCCTCCCGAAGCTCCCGACGGCCCAGGAGACGGCAGACCTCCTGGTCCACCACGTCGTGCGTCTGCATGGGATACCATCGGACATCGTCTCGGATCGTGGTCCTCAGTTCTCTTCCCAAGTCTGGAGGAGTTTCTGCAGGGAACTGGGGGCCACCGTGAGTCTCTCGTCCAGGTATCACCCTCAGACAAATGGACAGGCAGAGCGGGCTAACCAGGAGCTGGATCAGGCCCTCCGCTGCATGACCTCCGCCCACCCGACGGCCTGGAGCAACCATCTGGCCTGGATCGAGTACGCCCACAACAGCCAAGTGTCGTCTGCCACCAGCCTCTCCCCGTTTGAGGTGTGTTTGGGGTACCAGCCCCCATTGTTCCCGCTCGTGGAGGGAGAGGTCGGTGTGCCCTTGGTCCAGGCCCACCTCAGGAGGTGCCGCCGGGTGTGGCGGACCGCCCGTTCTGCCCTGTTGAAGGCCCGGACGAGGGCCAAGGCCCGTGCAGACCGCCGGCGTTCCCCGGCCCCTGCATACCAGCCCGGGCAGGAGATGTGGTTGTCGACCAAGGACATCCCGCTTCAAGTGGAATCTCAAAAACTCAAGGACCGGTTTATTGGACCATTTCCCATCCTCAAGGTCCTCAGTCCGCCCACAGTGAAGCTAAAGCTGCCAGCTTCACTGCGGATCCACCCGGTTTTTCATGTCACGTCTCAAACCTCATCACACCTCACCACTCTGCACCCCTGGACCTGCACCGCCTCCTGCCCGGATCATCGACGGGGAGCCGGCATGGACCGTGCGTCGGCTCCTGGATGTCCGTCGTAAGGGCCGGGGGTTCCAGTATCTGGTCGACTGGGAGGGGTATGGACCCGAAGAACGCTCCTGGGTGAAGAGGAGCTTCATCCTGGACCCGCCCCTCCTGGCCGACTTCTACGCCCGGCACCCGGACAAGCCTGGTCGGGCGCCAGGAGGCGCCCGTTGAGGGGGGGGTCCTGTTGTGTGGGCCGCTGAAGAGGAGGTACTGCTGGCCCACCACCACCAGATGGCGCCCTGCTTGGAGTGCGGGCTCCAAGCACGAGAGGGCGTCGGACCTACTGAGAGTGACAGCTGTCACACATCATCAACACCAGCTGTCACTCATCAACCACATCCTCCATAAAAGCCGGACTGCAACTCCACCTCTCCGCCGAGAAATCAGCTACCATTCAGGTAACCTTCTCTGCTGTGATTTTTCTGAGACTGAATATTGTTCTGTGTGCAGCCGTTTTCCTGTGGTGACAGTCTGAAGCTGGATTGGCGGATAGTGTGAGCGTGAAGTCTTCGCCTCTCACTCCTTCCAGGGAAGTGACTGACAGGAGCTGCACGGGTGATTCTGTGTCTGGAGGTGGAGGTTTTCCCTCCTGTAGGAATTAAGCTCTGTAAGATTGCTGGGTGTATATACACACACCCACCATTAACTGTTTTTGTTTCTGCCAACAGTACTGGGTCTGACTGCTGAAGACAGTGGCCACCTGAGCGCAGGGCTTGGCGGCTCTGGTGTACTTCAGATCCGTTGGCGGTGGAAGCTGTGTGGGATCCGGCTCTTCGCTGGCCAGACGTCTTCTATCTTCGAGCCTGCCCACACGTCACCTTGTGTATGATTGACGATCCACATTCTCTGTCATTGTCTATCTTTCGTTGTGCGATTCACAACATTAAATTGTTACTTTTTGGCTTATCCATTGTCCGTTCATTAACGCCCCCTGTTGTGGGTCCGTGTCACGACACCTTCCCAACACAAAGTGTGTAATTCACCAACTTGTGCTTAGAATTATGTGTAAATACACACAGCTCAAACCATTACGCACAGCATCTAGTGGTAGAACAGGAAAAATGCAACTAGAAAGAGTTGCTGATGTCACAGCATGCAGGTAGAGTTAGAAACGGACATATAGCCTCTGGCTACCAAATAGTTTCCCTCTTGCAATTTTTTGTTAAGAATAGGTTCAGGTTATTGTCACTGCTCAAATTTTTATTGAGGTTTTATCTTAATAAAGACAGCAGTGCAGTGACATCACAGGAGAGCAAAGGATTCTGGAACAGCTGTAATGATAAATAATTGTCTAGTTGTGTTTTTCTTGATCTGTTGTGTGATTTTCTTCGCTGTCTTGACCGTTATACCATTGAGGATCACAAGCAACAAACAGATGTTGTGTTACCATATATGGTCAACTAGGGGTTTTGGTGAAAGCAATTGACTATGAACATGCACGAGCATGTGCTTTCGAACCTAGAACATATGCCATTTACATGTGTCACTTATCAACAGCTGATACTTACTGATGTGGCACAAATGGCCACCTGAGAGATTTACTTACACACATACTAAATATGGTTTGTAAAACAGCATTTGGACCCTCTTCTTTGCACAGTTTGATAAATGAGGGCCCTGGTCTGAAGCTGTTTTTACATGGAACAGAGTTTGACCTGATTGTCCTTGATGCCACAGATGTGGATGAATGTTTGAATGCAACCTGTCATCATCTGTGTACCAACACGCACGGATCGTTCCATTGCTCCTGCAGATCCGGCTACCAGCTACACATTGATGGTCACAGCTGTGTGGGTCAGTGATGTGCCAAATCTACTTCTCAGCTCATTTGTAATATTAATTCTGCTGTTTATACAGAGATTTACTGGCATGCTGCAGATGCACACATTTCCATGATTTTTTATTTTATTTTATTTTTTTGCTGGCTCTTTCACTATAATTATTCAGGTATTTGTGGTTTATATTCTGTCTTCTCTCTGTCTACATGCCTAGACATTGATGAATGTAAACTCCACAATGGCGGCTGCTCACACACCTGCACCAACACACCAGGAGGACACATCTGTCACTGTCCACCTCCACTGCTGCTCCACATGGACAACCTCCGCTGCAGCAGTAAGCAGCTTGTCAAAATGTAAAGCATGATACATGCAATATTTGTAGGGGCAGTGGCCAAGCGGTTACTGCACTTGTTTCTAGTGTGGAAAGTTCCCGGTTCAAACCCTATCCCTGCCCCTTCTCCATGTCATGTGGAGTTATGTCAGGAAGGGCATCCGGTGTAAAACTTGTGCCAATTCAACATGCAGATCCACTTCAGATTTGCTGTGGTGACCCCGAGTGAAAACCAAAGGAGAAGCCGACGGGAGTTACTTTTATATATGAAATAATTGTATGCAATTAGAAAAAACATGTTTTAAAATATACTGGCAAATGATATAGTATGAAAGAAATGTATTTCCAAGTTGCTTCATAATTTGATGATTTCTGTCTCGGATCAGACACTGAGACACTTTTGTTTTTGAGTAACCTGATAATTCAACAGAGATACTGTAGTTATTGTATGTAGTGCTGCAGGAGGAACGAGTAACCATAATTTGATCACTTGAGACTGAGCTTTGGTAGCTATTTCCACACAGCCTCCTTGGTGGAAAAAAATTAGATTTTAATTAATTTGATAGTCATATGCTGATGTTCTCCACTCAGATTGCAATAGCCGATCACAGATTAGCCTTTCTGTCCATCATTTACCTGTATTTTGGCATGCTTAGCGCCAGAAAGTTATGTTGGATCCAAAGGGATCCAAAAAGGCTAGGACCAAAAGTTATATTGGATTGGTTCCCACTGACCAATAGCGTTAGAGCTTACTGCCAACAGCTAGCCAATCAGAGCGCGGCATACAATTATTCATGAGATGACATCACTAATGACGTAGCGGAGGTCAGGAACTTGCTGACAGACGCTGGTTGAAAAAATGGCAACAAACATGTCAACAACAGCAGAAAATCATCTGCCAGCGAGGTTTGCTGAGTTCACAGAGGAGGAACTGGTGGAAATATTGAACTCCAAGGAAGCCAAAAACACTAAGAAGGTAGACAGTTATATTGGACTTTTCTTCATCTAATATTTCTCTATGTTGTACTCCTTACCATCCATTATTTGTATAATGTTTAGACAGGAGAGATGTGAATATGTTGATATGTTTTTGCTTTTAGTTATGTGTAAAGCTAGCAGTCCCTGAGATATTCAGACTGTACCATCTGGAAACCACTTTCTATTTGAGAAAACAGCCCAACACAAGATAATCAACTTTTGCTTTTCGATCCTTCCTTTACTTCTTGTACAGATGTCACATCTTGTAAGCTCAGAAATGGAGGTTGCGATCATCTGTGCTCCGTGATGTCTGATGGTCGTGTCCGCTGTAGCTGTGAGCAGGATGGATGTTGGGCAATGACCTGCGAAGCTGCTTAGGTGAAATTTAAGTTTCATTTTTACATGTATGGCCATGTTTGGCCTGCCAGAAACTTTGTTGACGAGCCATTTGATTTTTAATATTCTCACAAAGTTTGAACTGTACTACATTTATTTGTAGAACAGCTGATCAATATAAGGCAGCATTAATACACTGAAGTTTGATGAACAGTTTTAACTGCTTAAACACATCCGCCATGTGTTATTTTGTAGAATGTAAGCAATTAGATGAGATTTGAATGATGATAATAAATGTTTTATTGACTTACATTTTACAGCTGAAGGTATTGACAAAAAAATAAAAGGTAATCACAAAACGAGGACGAGCGGAAATTTGATTTGGCTGAAGTAGTTCATTTGTGGCCAGTTTCTTGTCTAACAATTTTGAGTACTTGTTCTCGCTCTGGCCAATTTCTCCTGTTGGCACTCACCAGTAGGAAATGAACAGGCAGCTGGCTGTCTAACTACTCCTCTGTCTTTGTCGTGAGATGTGAATGAGTGTGGGGACTTCACAAATGGAGGCTGTGAGCAGCTGTGTGTGAACTATCCTGGTGGATTCAACTGCACCTGCAGGGACGGGTACGATGTTCGAACTGACAACCCAACCAAGTGCCAGCGTGGGTCTAATGTAGTGATTGTTTTGATACTTTTTCACTGTTCAGCTCTTCATAAAGGAGTAAAAATATGTGCACTAAATTTCTGTCCCTCTAGCTGTGTGTGACCCTGTTTGTCAGAACTATGGTGTGTGTGTGGCCCCAAACAGCTGTGACTGTCCTCCAGGCTATCCCGGTCTTGGCTGCTCAGGTACAAGCCTCTCATCCTTTGGATATGCATAACAAATTTTGAGTTAGTGCTGTGATGGAATTTTGCATTTAATGGATGCTCAAATGTATCATACATGTGTTATGTACTGTATGTATATTCATTGGTGGATATGTGTCATGGTTCTGCCCTGTCCTGGGCTCATGTTTTGGTTTTGTCCCATGCCTGTGTCCTTGCCCACCTCTTTGATCCCTGGTCTTTGATTTCCTGTTTGTTATATTGTAGTCGCTGGTTGTATTGTCTGTTTGTTATACTTTTGCCACATTGTTAATTCCGTCCAAGTTTAGTCTTGGCCTTCTGTCTTCTTGTTGATCTCTTTTCACTTTTTACATTTGGTTCCTGGTTTGATTCTTTGTTCATTTCATGCGTGGGTTTTGCATTTACTTTATATTATTATTGGGATTCTGTCTTTGTGTTTGTCTTACTGCACTATCTTGCACCAGCTTCCCTCATCTTCATTGTAATTCTGTCTGCTTTGTCTAACTGCACTCTCTTGCCTCCTGTCTTCCCTATCTTTCATTTGTCCAACCACACCCCTTCCTGAATGTTCTCCACACCTGTCTAATTTTCCATGATTACCACCAGTGTATTTAAACCCTGTTCTCTGCCAGTTTGCTGAGCCTTAGTGTCACGGTCCAGCCTTACCACAGTCTTGTTTGGCCTAGTATTATTGCATGTCCATGTTTTGACCCTGCCTGTTTTTTGTCTCTGCCTATGTACTCTGCCTTGCTGTGTCTCTGAACTCTGCTTGTTTTTGGACCACGCCTCTGGCCTGTTACCACCACCTCCCTTATTGTTATACTGTGTATCAAACCTTTTCCCAGTCTCCCAGAGAAAGCCTTTTTGATTGCTCTAATGTTTTTGTGTGTGAGTCTGCATATGCATCCTACAACTTTCTGTGCCACCCCTCTTCGAATCATGACAATATGAGAGAAGCAAACCCACCACTAATTGCACTTTAAGGTGGACATTCTAATGTCATGTTATAACCTAAGACTGGGTTATTAATTAAATTTTTTTTCAGTTACAATCTTGACTTCCCACAGTTACATAAACAATCTTATCAAGACAAAAGGATTGTTTTATAGTATTCCATTTTGGTCCTATATACTGTTCCATATAACCAAGATAATATGGTTTGCTGTGCACTTATTGTACTAATAGTTCAGTTAAGAAGTCAGGGCTCCAGTATTCTGTATAGTGAACTTTTAGTATCATTTCATTTGTAAGTTAGCACTAATTAGAAGTATCTGTAGTTTTAGTGGTTGGTGCCACAGTTGCTGAGGCAGTATGCCAAGTTATACTTTTTAATCCTGCTCGCCAAGCCACTTGTTATGAAAACCAGAGTCCAGTCTCCAAAGAAGATTTTGGACAAGCCAAAATCTGTAGGGGTTGTCCTTATTTATTTATCTATTCACTGCAATTTTGGGGGTACCTGCCTCTAAAGCGAGGAGTAATTCAGCTCATGTGGACTGTGTGTGTTCAGCCATGTTTTCTCCACCTTGGTGCCCATGGAGGAACATGTAGGCCTGGAACAAGTGTCTGTGTCCTGCTGGCTGGACCGGAACAGGCTGCCACAACGGTAGGCTGCATGGAATATACATAAAGGAGACTGCATGTCAGCTTATTTTGTGCTTTGAAGAGAAAAGGTTCATGCTAATGCCACATGTTTCAAGAGTAGAACTAAAGATCCATTTTTCTGTGGAAAAATTCATCACGCTGACTCAAAAATGTTTGTTTTATCCCCATCTGACTGGGTGTTGAGCACGGTTGCTGCTGCTATCATCCATCATATTAAGTTGAAAAGATATTGTGTTGTGACTCACCCTGCAAAAATCCTGCCAGATTTAAATGTTTAGCAATTTTATATATTTCAAATGTATAACGCTGTGAAATGACTTTCGATGACTTTGGACACTGCACAGGCACTCAGACAAAAGTTATTCATCGTTATTGCAAAGAGAGTGTATCTTAAAATTATGTAAATCACTCTTCATCTCAGTTTCAAGCCTGGCTCATGGAATTTATGAGTATATTACATATTGAAAAGCTGAGAATCGAGTTCTCTGATGATGTCCAGAAATTTTACGATGTGTGGCGACCCATAATAGAATATATGAAACCATAGTTGACCCCTTAATATTGCACATTCATTTATAAACAAGTAAAATAAGGCTTATGTGGACATTGAAACACGGCTGCAACCTTTGTAACCTCTCATCCTTTTTTTTCTCTCGTTTTTCTGTGTTCCGCTTTTTGTTGATGTTGGTCCAACTCTGTTCACTCCTAAAATTTAAACTAAAATATCTTCACATATTATTTGTAACTTCTGTTTACAAGGCTATTCGCCAAAATATTTATAAGTCAAGCAAGCTGTATTTGGAACTGTATTCTCTGTAATATTTGTAACACTCCTTGTAATCACAAAAAAGGCAATAAATATACTTTAAAAAAAAATTATTGCATGATCAACTTGCGCATACAGTGCAGCTACCAATCTGTTTTATAATCAGGGACACAAACTTTGTTTCAAATGTTATGAATTTGTGTTGATGTAAAATAATAATACATTTTGTAATTTGATTTTGTGAATTCCATCCTGATCAGATGAGTAACAGGAAATAAACACTTAAATAAAATGTTATTATATGGACCCTGATCAAGCTTTTGAGAAGCAGGTTTTGTCCCAGTATCATCTGCGTGCATGTGTTGGTCCGCAGGTTCTTGTTAAAGTATCCTCGCATAACTGCTTGCTCTTGTCTCGAGTTTCCATCTTCTCCTTGACAAACCCATCTAGAAGAAACAGTGAGAGTTCTTTGGTGGTTAGCATCATCCTATTGCCTTTGTCCTTCACTTTAAATTGCTCTGTTAAATATTAAAAAAAAATAAAAATGAAGATGAGGTGTTTTTATTTTGATCTGATCTGTCAGCAGCAATAACCTGAACCCTTGACTGATTTCATTTGGGGAGGTACTGTAGAAGATGTAAAAAAAAAAAAAAAAAAAAAAAAAAGCTACTATACTATCAGCTGTGGTCCAGAACCAGAACATGTCCTACTCTAATCAGCACATCCTCAAAGCTCAGGAAATGACGTGGAACTAACCCCCCCAGAAATGTGTGTGAGATTCATATTTTTTAGGTTCTCAACACTTATGAGTAGCATGGTCTATTTTGTGTCATTTCTGAGTATATTTACTGTAAACCTCATTAATAACCTTTAATATAGTAACAGTGATTTAGATTTAGTGACATGTTCCATGTTAATTTCTACTCGTTCTTTATCTTCATGTGTCCTTCTCAGCGATATGTGAGTTGCCATGCACTAACGGTGGTCGTTGTGTGGCTCCCAATACCTGCCAGTGTCCTTCTGACTACACCGGTCCTCAGTGCCTCTTACGTGAGCAAAAAACCCACAACACAGTTACATCCAGCTAACACAGCATAGAGTTTGATGTCTATGATTTTTCTTGTGCAGGACAAATAGAGCTGCAGAAATTTGAAAATATTGTCAGCTCTTTCTTTTTGTGTCACAGCCCTCTGCACACCTGCATGTCAGAATGGGGGAAGATGTGTGGACGTCAACAAGTGCACATGTTATGATGGATGGGAGGGAGCTCGCTGTCAGATAGGTGGGATTGTGTTACTGTACCTGCCTAATGTTGCGTAGGTAACTGATATGTGACAATCAGTGTGCAGCAACCACAGTTCCTTATAAACTTCCAGGTCATGTTGTCATTTTAACCATATACAGCACTCAGTCATTCATCTTCAACCCCTTATCCAGGTTCGGGTCACAGGGGCAAAAGCTCCAGCAGGGGACCCCACACTTCCCTTTCCTGGGTCACATTGACCACCTCCGACTGGGGGATCCTGAGGCGTTCCCAGGCCAGTGGGGAGATATGATCTCTCCAACTAGCCTTTGGTCTTACCGGGGTCTCCTCCCAGATGGACGTGCAGTGCCTGGAACACATCCCTAGGGAGGCGCTCAGGGGGCATCCTCACCAGATGCCCAAACCACCTCAGCTGGCTCCTTTCAAGCTTGTGGATCACCTTACTGAGAATAATCTTTTTGAGCCTCTGCAGTCTGCTTTTAGAAAATATCATTCCACAGAGACAGCTCTCACAAAAGTGGTCAGTGATCTTCTGCTTGCAATGGATTCGGACACCACTACAGTTCTGGTGCTGCTAGATCTTAGTGCTGCGTTTGATACCATGGATCATCATATTCTACTCGATAGGCTGGAGAATCAGTTTGGGATTACTGGAAGTGCCCTTGCATGGTTGACGTCATACCTGACCAGTCGTTCTCACTGTTTTTGTTTTTTTGTTTTTTTTACAATAACACTACCTCTAACCTTAGTTACATGCAATTTGGGGTTCCACAGGGGTCCGTCTTAGGCCTCCTGCTTTTCTCCTTTTATATAGGACCCCTTGGGCACATATTGCGGCGTTTTGGGATTACCTTTCATTGCTATGCTGATGATACTCAGTTATACATGCCGATAACTGCTGGTAATCTCATCCACATAAAATCCTTCGAAGATTGCCTTGCATCAGTGAGAAGTTGGATGTCTAGCAACTTTATACTTTTAAACTCTGGTAAGACTGAAGTGATGGTTCTTGGTCCAGTGAGACATTGACATCAATTTGAGCAGCTAACGCTTAGCCTAGGCTTGTGTGTCATACATCACACTGACAAAGTGAGGAACCATGGGGTAATTTTGATCCTACGTTTCCACATTAGAGATATTTCGAGGACTGCTTTCTTCCACCTGCGAAATTTAGCAAAGATTGATCCCGCCCTGTCTGTGGCTGATGCTGAGACCCTGATTCATGCATTTGTCTCTTCTAGACTGGACTGCTGCAATGTTCTATTTTCTGGTTTGCCACAGTCCAGCATTAGGGGTCTCCAATTGGTTCAAAATGCTGCTGCCAGACTTTTGATACGAAGCACAAAGTTTGACCACATTACACCCATTTTGGCATCTCTTCACTGGCTTCCTGTCCCTGTGAGATCAGATTTTAAGGTTCTGCTACTAACCTATAAAATTGTTCACGGACTGGCATCTCCCTACCTAGCTGACCTAACTAAACCCTACGTAACGGCTCGGGCTTTGCGTTCTCAAGGTGCAGGACTACTTTGTGTCCCTTGGGTGAATAAAAGTCTGCGGGTCACAGGGCTTTCTCTTATCATTCCCCTGTTCTGTGGAATGATCTCCTTGCATCAATAAAACAGTCAGATTCTGTAGACACCTTCAAGTCCAGACTTAAGATGCACTTATTTTCCTTTCGTATGGCTAGCATACTGGCATAGTATGTTGCTATCCTTTTTACTCTTTTATATTCATTCTATTAGGAAACAGAGCGGGCCGTGGCCTCAACTTTATCTAAATTCTGGGTCTTTTAGTGAAGCTTAGGGCTAGTGGCCGGTGATCACCTTAGTATTTCTTCTGTTTTTCTTGTTGCTTAATCCTGACAAATTATCAAAATCATATGAAATCAAATGTAATCATTTCTATAGCGCCAACTCACGATGAGATCGCCTCAAGGTGCTTTACCCAACACAATACCGAAAACAGAAAAAAATTAATAAAAAGTTAAAAACTCAATAAAAAGACAAAACATAAAAGAGCAGAAGAATAAAAACACATAACTAATGATGAAACAAGGAAAACAAATGAGTTTTCAGTCTCAATTTAAAAGTCTCCACATTATCCAACTGCCATATGTCCCGTGAGATCATTCCACAGAACTAGGGCATGGTAGGAGAAAGCTCTGTGACCAGCAGACTTTTTATTCATTCTGGGAACACACAAAAGTCCTGCACCCTGCAGGCACAGGCCCCGAGCTGGTACGTAGGGCTTGACCAGGTCAACCAGATAGGGAGGTGCAAGTCCATGAATAATTTTAAAAGCCAACAACAGAACCTTAAAATCTGATCTTGCAGTGACAGGAAACCAGTGAAGGGATGCTAAAATGGGCGTAATAAGGTCAAACTTTCTGCCTCAAGTCAAAAGTCTGGCAGCAGCATTTTGAACCAGCTGAAGACCCCTAATGTTGGACTTCGGCAAACAAGAAAATAGAGCATTACAATTATATATACTGTATTTGTTAAACTGTATTTGTTGTCTTTCCGATGCATGAATCTGTTTTTTCTCTCTGTTTGAGGTGCGGCTCCATCCAGAGATGGGTGTGGTGTCTGTTTCTGCAACCCTCCTGTCCTGTGCACTGTATATTTTTGTAAATTGTGTCGGTAGCATGGCCCAAGCAGAGGGTAACCCCTGTAAGTCTGGTCTGCTTGAGGTTTCTTCCTCAAATCATCAGAGGGAGTTTTTCCTTACCACTGTCGCCTGTGTGTTTGCTCTGGGGGTTGGTAAAGTTAGACCTTACTTGTGTGAAGCGCCTTGAGGCAACTTTGTTGTGATTTGGTGCTGTATAAATGAAAATAAATTTAAATTTAGCCATTACTAATAGAGACTATATATATATATATATATATATATATTTTTTTTTTTTTTTTCTAATAATGCCATCCAATCATTTTATGACCTGTGTCTCCTTCAGAGCCTGTTCAGTGTCAGAAACCCTGTATGAATAGTGGCATGTGTGTCGGCCTCAACCGGTGTCGCTGTGCTTCAGGATTTACTGGACGTGTCTGTGAAACTGGTGAATATGTGTCATGGCTGTACCTGTTCTCGTTTTCTGTGTACTTTTTATTAATGCTCTTCCTGTTTGTTTTATCTGCAGCAGTGATCACACCCTGCGTGCCACCCTGCCGACACAGAGCCACTTGTAGCCCTCATAACACATGCACCTGTCTAGAGGGTACAGCAGGCGTGCGCTGTGAGAGACTGTAAGAATGAAAACAGAAATGTGGAATCCAGACAGACTCTTACTATTTACTTCTTTTTTGAGTGTGTGTGAAATTTTCTGTCAGTCAACTACATTTTAAGTGTGTGATTAGCTGTTTGTCATGTGATTCTGCAATCAAAAAAATCTGTCAACCTCTGAATCAGTGTCTGCTGTATAAAAAATTATATCTATCAGTCGTTGAATGTTGGTATCTAATTGTGAAATGAGTTGTCGAAAACAGGAATATTTTTGAGCATATTTGAGCACAAATGCATTGTCACTAAAGGGAGTTATGTCAAAAATGTTTTAAAGACACAACTCTCAGTGAACACACTGGAATTGATGATCAAATATAGTATTGTGTGATTAAAACATATGTTTCACTCACAAGTATTTCTGTGTTTTAAGGACGTGTCCCGTTGTCACCACAGTTGTCAGTATGGCTCGAGCTGTTCGAAAAGCATTTAAGGAGAGTTATGTGGACCGATGCGGACCCTTTGGATCTCAGCTATGCACAAAATACAGGTATCCTGCATTGTTATTGCCCACATACCTTAATTAAGTAGTTCAGAAAGATGTAAAGTCCTTCGAGTCCCAGATAAGAATTTTTATTTACAGAATTGTCAGTGCCTCATTACTGTACCGTACCAGTCTAAGGGTCACTGGACAGAGGTGTTTGGTGATGCCAATATCTTTGCAGATGAATAAAGGTCCAAGTCTTTAGGGTCGTAGTGCTGCCTGGCTTCCTGTATGGTTGTGAGACTTGGACTCTGACCAGTGACTTAAGGCAACGACTAGATGTTTTTGCTACTAAGGTGTCTTTGAAGGATACTTGGCTACCACTGGAATGACTTTGTATCCAACAAGCTTACAAAGAGAGATTAAAATGAGGAGTTTCACTTGCATTGTGAGGGAGCGCCAGCTTCAACATTTTGGCCATGTGACCCATTTCTCTGTGCGTAATCTCGGTACCTAAAGAAGGCCTAGCTGCACAAGATAGTTGGTTATTTTAGAGATGTGTGAATGGGCCAAAATTGGGTGTTTGCCATCTAGTACCCAAGGCAGTTCTGTGGTGGTGTGGATACAGCAAATTGCAACACCAGTGGATGCTCCCAGACTTGACTTGATCCATCCTCGTGCACTTTTTGCTTTCGTCTGTCAGCAACATTCATTCAAATGAGAATGACCATTTCCCATTGCCAATTTTTGGCCCTGATTTCTGTTCTGCCCATTTTTTTAAATTTGTAGCCAAAATTCCTATGTAATTGTAGTCCTTACTATTAGTTACTATTTTATATGTGATTGCATGCAGTTGTATCTGATTCCACTCAATTGCATACACTCTAATATGATGTGATAGAAGTGAAGTGATGTAACAATTTGCGTGGATTTTTAAAAAAAGTTATTTCAGCATAAAGTTATTTCAACTTAACTAGAGATGTCTTGTGGCATTAACTCAGTTGAAAGTTGAAATAACTTTAAAAAAATCTGTGCAAATTGTTACATCAGTTTTTCTCAGTGAGACAGCAGTTCCTTTTTTAGAGTTTATGATTCCCATTATATGTGTTGTGAAAGTGTAGGAACACGGACCCACAACAGGGGCGCAAATGAACGGACAATGGAGGAAGTCAAATAATAACACTTTACTGTTGTGAAGAAGCACAACCAACACGGCGAATTACAATTATAGATAAATAGTCAATTCACAAAAAATGTGTCATGTGGGCAGGCTCGAAGATAAGAGACGTCCGTCTAAAGCAGAACCGGAACCACACGATTTCCTCCGCCACCGAACCCCGGGAATACTGGAGCCGCCAAGTCCCGAACACCCAGGTGGCCACTGCCTCCGCTTGTCGGATCTGGTACTGCTGGCGAGGAACAAAAACAGTTAGATGTGGGTGCGTGTGCACCCGGCAACACGTATGGTGGGAAAACCACCTCCACCTCTCGTCGAAAAAAGAAACAGAGTATCTGCTGTCCAAACACACACAAGCAACAGATATTTCTGTTATAAACACGGTCAGCCGAGAATATTACCTCCTTGGTAGAGCGATATCTCGGCAAAGAAGTGGAGATGACGTCTTGCAGATATACCGCTGCGAATCAGCTGATTGGTAACAGCTGTCGTAGGTGACAGCTGTCACCCTGGCTGCTCCTGTGAGGTGGCAGCGCCCTCTGGTGCCTGGAGCCTGCACTCCAGGCAGGGTGCCCTCTGGTGGTGGTGGGCCAGCAGTACCTCCTCTTCAGCGGCCCACACAACAATATGATTGTTTTTGTGCACGTGCCAGGGTGTGCACAAAATGCTATATTTGTGTTTTTGCATTTTTTTTTCAAAAAAGCTAAATTTTCTGTTATATTCTCAAAAATGCCATCTTTTTGAAAAGTGCAACATGCTTTCACGGTTTTCATGTTCTGCAATAGGATTAGAAGGAGGCTTCTCCTCAGAGAACGGGGTGGTTGGCTCTCACTGCGGTATTGTATCACTTCCTGTTCCGGAGCACAGCGGTGTTTTGCTGTATCTGTTAGCTGTTTAATCTGCGCAGTTAGATTGATCTAGATAACTAGATAATGATTTGTTTCACAGTGTAATCTTCACGTGCCTTAACTAAAGCACTCCCTCTGCTGAATCACCTCTAAATTATTTACACATTCACTTCGTGTGTTTTTAGGAATCTGCTAGCTTAGCGCAGCTACTAGCTCTTAGCCTGTTTAGCATGGCGGCTTCTCCTGTCTCTCCCGCACTTTTCTGCTCTGGGTGTGAAATGTTTAGTTATTCCTCGGCCTCCTTTAGCAGTAATGGTACTTGTAATAAGTGTAGCTTATTCGTAGCTTTGGAGGCCAGGCTGGGCGAATTGGAGACTCGGCTCTGCACCTTGGAAAATCCTACAGCTAGCCAGGCCCCTGTAGTCGGTGCGGACCAAGGTAGCTTAGCCACCGTTAGTTCCCCTCCGGCAGATCCCGAGCAGCCGGGAAAGCAGGCCGACTGGGTGACTGTGAGGAGGAAGCATAGCCCTAAACAGAAGCCCCGTGTACACCGCCAACCCGTTCACATTTCTAACCGTTTTTCCCCACTCGACGACACACCCGCCGAGGATCAAACTCTGGTTATTGGCGACTCTGTTTTGAGAAATGTGAAGTTAGCGACACCAGCAACCATAGTCAATTGTCTTCCGGGGGCCAGAGCAGGCGACATTGAAGGAAATTTGAAACTGCTGGCTAAGGCTAAGCGTAAATTTGGTAAGATTGTAATTCACGTCGGCAGTAATGACACCCGGTTACGCCAATCGGAGGTCACTAAAATTAACATTGAATCGGTGTGTAACTTTGCAAAAACAATGTCGGACTCTGTAGTTTTCTCTGGGCCCCTCTCCAATTGGACCGGGAGTGACATGTTTAGCCACATGTTCTCCTTGAATTGCTGTCTGTCTGAGTGGTGTCCAAAAAATGAGGTGGGCTTCATAGATAATTGGCAAAGCTTCTGGGGAAAACCTGGTCTTGTTAGGAGAGACGGCATCCATCCCACTTTGGATGGAGCAGCTCTCATTTCTAGAAATCTGGCCAATTTTATTAAATCCTCCAAACTGTGACTATCCAGGGTTGGGACCAGGAAGCAGAGTTGTAGTCTTACACACCTCTCTGCAGCTTTTCTCCCCCTGCCATCCCCTCATTACCCCATCCCTGTAGAGACGGTGCCTGCTCCCAGACCACCAATAACCAGTAAAAATCTATTTAAGCATAAAAATTCAAAAAGAAAAAATAATATAGCACCTTCAACTGCACCACAGACTAAAACAGTTAAATGTGGTCTATTAAACATTAGGTCTCTCTCTTCTAAGTCCCTGTTAGTAAATGATATAATAATTGATCAACATATTGATTTATTCTGCCTTACAGAAACCTGGTTACAGCAGGATGAATATGTTAGTTTAAATGAGTCAACACCCCCGAGTCACACTAACTGCCAGAACGCTCGTAGCACGGGCCGAGGCGGAGGATTAGCAGCAATCTTCCATTCCAGCTTATTAATTAATCAAAAACCCAGACAGAGCTTTAATTCATTTGAAAGCTTGACTCTTAGTCTTGTCCATCCAAATTGGAAGTCCCAAAAACCAGTTTTATTTGTTATTATCTATCGTCCACCTGGTCGTTACTGTGAGTTTCTCTGTGAATTTTCAGACCTTTTGTCTGACTTAGTGCTTGGCTCAGATAAGATAATTATAGTGGGCGATTTTAACATCCACACAGATGCTGAGAATGACAGCCTCAACACTGCATTTAATCTATTATTAGACTCAATTGGCTTTGCTCAAAATGTAAATGAGTCCACCCACCACTTTAATCATATCTTAGATCTTGTGCTGACTTATGGTATGGAAATTGAAGACTTAACAGTATTCTCTGAAAACTCCCTTCTGTCTGATCATTTCTTAATAACATTTACATTTACTCTGATGGACTACCCAGCAGTGGGGAATAAGTTTCATTACACTAGAAGTCTTTCAGAAAGCGCTGTAACTAGGTTTAAGGATATGATTCCTTCTTTATGTTCTCTAATGCCATATACCAACACAGGGCAGAGTAGCTACCTAAACTCTGTAAGTGAGATAGAGTATCTCGTCAGTAGTTTTACATCCTCATTGAAGACAACTTTGGATGCTGTAGCTCCTCTGAAAAAGAGAGCCTTAAATCAGAAGTGCCTGACTCCGTGGTATAACTCACAAACTCGCAGCTTAAAGCAGATAACCCGTACGTTGGAGTTGAAATGGCGTCTCATTAATTTAGAAGAAAATTAATTTAGCCTGGAAAAAGAGTCTGTTGCTCTATAAAAAAGCCCTCGGTAAAGCTAGGACATCTTACTACTCATCACTAATTGAAGAAAATAAGAACAACCCCAGATTTCTTTTCAGCACTGTAGCCAGGCTGACAAAGAGTCAGAGCTCTATTGAGCCGAGTATTCCTTTAACTTTAACTAGTAATGACTTCATGACTTTCTTTGCTAATAAAATTTTAACTATTAGAGAAAAAATTACTCATAACCATCCCAAAGACGTATCGTTATCTTTGGCTGCTTTCAGTGATGCCGGTAGTTGGTTAGACTCTTTCTCTCCGATTGTTCTGTCTGAGTTATTTTCATTAGTTACTTCCTCCAAACCATCAACATGTCTATTAGACCCCATTCCTACCAGGCTGCTCAAGGAAGCCCTACCATTAATTAATGCTTCGATCTTAAATATGATCAATCTATCTTTATTAGTTGGCTATGTACCACAGGCTTTTAAGGTGGCAGTAATTAAACCATTACTTAAAAAGCCATCACTTGACCCAGCTATCTTAGCTAATTATAGGCCAATCTCCAACCTTCCTTTTCTCTCAAAAATTCTTGAAAGGGTAGTTGTAAAACAGCTAACTGATCATCTGCAGAGGAATGGTCTATTTGAAGAGTTTCAGTCAGGTTTTAGAATTCATCATAGTACAGAAACAGCATTAGTGAAGGTTACAAATAATCTTATGGCCTCAGACAGCGGACTCATTTCTGTGCTTGTTCTGTTAGACCTCAGTGCTGCTTTTGATACTGTTGACCATAAAATTTTATTACAGAGATTAGAGCATGCCATAGGTCAGGGGTAGGCAACCTGTTCCAGAAAGAGCCATGAGGGTGCAGGTTTTCTTTGCAGCCACTGACTCCAGGTGATTTCACTGATTAACTGATTCCATCTGCTCAAAGTGATATTAATCAGTAAAATCACCTGGTGGAGTCAGTGGCTGCAAAGAAAACCTGCACCCTCATGGCTCTTTCTGGAACAGGTTGCCTACCCCTGCCATAGGTATTAAAGGCACTGCGCTGCGGTGGTTTGAATCATATTTATCTAATAGATTACAATTTGTTCATGTAAATGGGGAATCTTCTTCACAGACTAAGGTTAATTATGGAGTTCCACAAGGTTCTGTGCTAGGACCAATTTTATTCACTTTATACGTTTCCCTTAGGCAGTATTATTAGACGGCATTGCTTAAATTTTCATTGTTACGCAGATGATACCCAGCTTTATCTATCCATGAAGCCAGAGGACACACACCAATTAGCTAAACTGCAGGATTGTCTTACAGACATAAAGACATGGATGACCTCTAATTTCCTGCTTTTAAACTCAGATAAAACTGAAGTTATTGTACTTGGCCCCACAAATCTTAGAAACATGGTGTCTAACCAGATCCTTACTCTGGATGGCATTACCCTGACGGCATTACCCTGACCTCTAGTAATACTGTGAGAAATCTTGGAGTCATTTTTGATCAGGATATATCATTCAATGCGCATATTAAACAAATATGTAGGACTGCTTTTTTGCATTTGCGCAATATCTCTAAAATTAGAAAGGTCTTGTCTCAGAGTGATGCTGAAAAACTAATTCATGCATTTATTTCCTCTAGGCTGGACTATTATAATTCATTATTATCAGGTTGTCCTAAACGTTCCCTGAAAAGACTTCAGTTAATTCAAAATGCTGCAGCTAGAGTACTGACAGGGACTGGAAGGAGAAAGCATATCTCACCCATATTGGCCTCTCTTCATTGGCTTCCTGTTAATTCTAGAATAGAATTTAAAATTCTTCTTCTTACTTATAAGGTTTTGAATAATCAGGTCCCATCTTATCTTAGGGACCTCATAGTACCATATCACCCCAATAGAGAGCTTTGCTCTCAGACTGCAGGCTTACTTGTAGTTCCTAGGGTTTGTAAGAGTAGAATGGGAGGCAGAGCCTTCAGCTTTCAGGCTCCTCTCCTGTGGAACCAGCTCCCAATTCAGATCAGGGAGACAGACACCCTCTCTACTTTTAAGATTAGGCTTAAAACTTTCCTTTTTGCTAAAGCTTATAGTTAGGGCTGGATCAGGTGACCCTGAACCACCCCTTAGTTATGCTGCTATAGACTTAGACTGCTGGGGCGTTCCCATGATGCACTGATGTTTCTTTCTCTTTTTGCTCTGTATGCACCACTCTGCATTTAATCATTAGTGATTGATCTCTGCTCTCTTCCACAGCATGTCTTTTTCCTGGTTCTCTCCCTCAGCCCCAACCATTCCCAGCAGAAGACTGCCCCTCCCTGACCCTGGTTCTGCTGGAGGTTTCTTCCTGTTAAAAGGGAGTTTTTCCTTCCCACTGTTGCCAAGTGCTTGCTCACAGGGGGTCGTTTTGACCGTTGGGGTTTTTCCATAATTATTGTATGGCCTTGCCTTGCAGTATAAAGCGCCTTGGGGCAACTGTTTGTTGTGATTTGGCGCTATATAAATAAAATTGATTTGATTTGATTTAGTTCTCAATTGCTGCATGTTGTACCCAATTGTCCAATTTTACCTAGCTTTACACAATATTACCACAGATCTGCACCAATTAAATCCAGTTATTCACTTATTTAGGATAATGATTTATCCCCATGGAGTTTTCCCTCACCCCTGTGTATTTGTTCTAGGGGGTTGGTAAGGTAAGGCCTTGCTTGTGTGAAGCACCTTGAGGCAGCTTTGTTTTGATTTGGTGCTATATAAATTAAATTAATTGAAATTTAATCCCCATGTCAGAAATATTTGGAATGTTTTGTACTTTCCTGATTACTCACAATGCTCTACATTACTTTCATAATTGATTTCACTTAATTTCAGGTATAGGTTGTCCAATTTTGTTTTGTTTTTTATCAATGGAAGACCACCCTAAGTCAGTGAGCTAAAATTCATTGTTATGTAATGACTAGTATTTAATGATGAAGAGAACCAGGCAGTAAGGTGAGTACAGAGTTCTCTATTCAAAGTTTGGAGATGGGCAAGTGTCAAAATGCACTGTGTAATTAGTACACAAAGCAACCAGTTCCCATAAAGGCAAAATACTGAGACAGATCAAAACCCAGGAGAAAAGCTTACCAGGCACCAACATCTAATGCCCCTTTCACACTGGTGTATTCGTAGAGCTACATATTGCGGTGTTGTGCTTCATTTAAGTACGCCTGAAATGCGCAAGTACTTGGCCTTTTTCCATGTTCGTAGATCTACTTGCAGCTGCATGTGTTTACTTTTTAATGTGTGCACACAGTCGCGTGTACCTTGCCACTATTTAAACCCAGTTCACTCCTGTCGGCTGTGCAGAACACATCACTGCACTTGGACAACAGTGGACTGTATCATGAGGTTTTTACAGTTTTGTTACTGCCACGTATGTAGCCAAAGCTGCTATTTTCTGCCTCTGTGGAAGTGCGCTCAGTTCTCTACTCCACGGTGTGGTGCACATCAGAAACAGAGTCATTTAACATTATTATTATTATTTATTTTTTTGTCTTAATTTAATTTAATTAGCTTATAATGCACCAAATCACAGCAAAAGCCGTCTCAATGCGCCTTACATAAAACAAGTCAACATAAAATTTAATAAATAATTAAAAATGAATTAAAAAATTCAAATACATAAATAAAAATGGAAGTAAAAGAATAAAACAAATAAAAATAAAAACTATTCATAAGAAAGAGAATAAAAATAGGTTTTCAGTCTTGGTGGATCATTTTCATTGTGTACAGATGCTGCTGAGTCTGGCTGTGGTAAAGGCTGCTGTGAATGAAGCACTGTGACTCTAAACTTTTAAAGCTCCGGCTGCTCTGATCAGGTCTGCTGATTTGATCAGACCTGATCGATCAGGACATCTGATGATCACAGTGACATGCAGCGACGAGGCACAGCGAGAGAGTCACAGCGCTTATTGTTTGATCAGACACAGAGAGAGAGAGAGAGAGAGAGAGAGAGAGAGAGCGAGAGACAAAGAGAGTGTGAGGGAGAGAGACAAAGAGAATGAGAGAGAGAGAGAGCGACCGACCTGCTGTTTCTGGATTTCTGAGTTGAGGTTTGATTCCCTGTTCTGAACACACACAGGTGCTGTGGGCTGTGTGATCATGTTCTCATGTTCTCCAGTTCATTCCTCTGGATTCACGCACTCAGGTTTTGGTTGTGTATGGGGCATCGTGTTGCACAGACTTGTATGCAGTAACACTGTGCTGCGCAGACCTGCATAAAACTGTCTCCAGTGCTCTACACTGAAGAAAATTAAACATGTTTAATTTCTTCCATCCTACATGTCTAGCCCTCCACATACTGCTGCGTAGGGAGAAAAAGCTCGATGTAGAGCTGCTAAAAGTGGGCGGAGAGGTGCTCAAATCAGCGTAGACGATACGCCACAATAAGCCGCTCTATGAATACGCCAGTGTGAAGGGGGCTTAAGAGAAAAACCCTAAAACACAAAGTCAGGCAAACAGCAAAAATGGCTCCAAGGGAACCTGTAAGATTTGGCATTACGCACAAGATGTTCTGGCACAAGGGAGACGTAGGCAGAGGCTTAAATACACTGGGGATGTAATCAGAGTAGTGAGGAACAGGAGTGGGAGAACACAGGAAGAAAGCTACAGAAACCTTCACGAGGAAGGAATGTCAAAATAAAATAAGAAATGACACCAACGGAACAGAATCGTGACAGATTATGAAATCAATTACGCATGAATAACCATCCATAATGGATGATACACAAACACATTGAGGACCAGATGAATACAATTTAAGATGACTTCAGATCACCATCTGTTTGTGCTTCTCATTGTAATTCCAGGATAAACCAGGCACGTGTGTACCTGCAGGCCTACAGGGTGGGCTACAAATCCCTGTGTCCAGCCAGGAAGGGAACGTGAACAACTGTGACAAAACCTTTCCTTAAGGCCACACCCACCACCAAATGTTTTTGGAAACACACAAGCAGAATGGATGGAGTCAGTCGGTAAATTATAAAACGAAACGTGACTGAATCAGTGAGTGCATGTGTTTCACAGCTGTCAATTGTCTTGTTTACATTGGACTCATAGTGATCCCAGTTTTCTACATCATGTTGACAAACAGATTTTCAGGTATTTTGTTCAATGGCTGTTATGTCACAACACTGTTTTCTGTAAATTAAAGTGATAATAATTAGAGGGACACTTTGTGGAGTGCAACAGGCGCTTCAGTCATATTAACCCAAACCCATATTCCAAATCCACTTCAATAAAATTTGGTCTACGCATAATTTAATGTGAAACTGAGCAAAAATATCCTCAAATTCCCACATGGCAATGCTGTTAAACGTAAAAAGAATTTTCTAGATGCACAGCAGAATTTGTTTCTTTCCACCAAGTCTCATGGAAATCACTACACACATTTTTGAGTATTCAGAACCCTTATGTCCCCCAGGTAACAACAGTCAACTCCATTATTACCTCCTCCAACAGAGTGCAGTCTGATTTCACTCCCAGCGTATCTAAGTGATGCTGTAAGGTAGCTTTTCCCAAACGTTTTAGGTCACACACCCCTGTGTACCTCCTCAGTGCACGCATTGCCACTGTCAGTCCGTGTTAATAGAAAGTGGATTAAATGCACTGCAGAATTTAATGTTTCTCTTATTTCTATCTGGCAGCTGATTCTTACTAACATTACATGTCTGTGTTTTTACAAGCGGCTGGTTAATTTAATTTACATTTTACAGTAGATGAACTTGTGTTGAATTTTGTCTGCTATAAAAGTAAAAAAAAAACACTATGTGTGACTGTCACTTTATTATTGAAAACATGCATTAGAAGAATAACATTATGTAACACAATTTTTGTTCCTGGCTTCTAAGCGTTATATTTCAACTGCTTATGTCTAAAGTCTATGGAAAAATGACTACATTCAGCACAAACTTTGATTTTATTTTTTTCTAACGTTCTAAAAAGTTCTAAAAGTTTCTTGAAATTTCTAGATAATTCTGGAAACTTCTAGAAAATTCTGGACCGTTCTAGCAGTTAAAGAATATTCTAGAAGACTACTCAGTAGTAGTGAAGGCAAATCGAGACTATTCTTGAAAACAGACAAATTTCAAAATATCATTGTCCTGATCACAGAAGCAAAGTTTCTGTGGAATAATAGCTATTTTCTATTTATTTAAAGCATAACGGGTTAGGAAAACACACTCTGTACCCAGGAACAAAACAAAAATAAAAATTTGTTACATAGTGTAATCGAGATGATCTGTGATTACACAAAAATTTTTTGTGGATATTCTTACATTATAAACTCAAATACATTGGAAGAACTTAAAACAATGTAGTTATCTGTTTTGATGGTCTGTTTTTGTGTGTTTTCAAAAATAAGTTTTGCTTACTATATCAGGGATCACCAACCCTGTTGCTGGGGATTACCTGTCCTGCATCTTTTCATCTCTCCCTGCTCTGCCCACTACTACCGTAATTATGGTAAGTAAGTCAGCTGTGCTCAATAGAGCTGGATATTGATTCAAATTTCAAGAATCGATTCAATTCCAGTTCTTAAAATTCAGAATCGATTATTTCGATTCAATTCAATTTGATCCAATATCGATTTGGGTTAGTGTTATTAAAACCATTTTTTGAGCTGTTACATGATTGTTTAGTTATGCAAGATATTAATGCTACTTCACAAAATTTGGCCCTCAAAATGAATCCGATTGAACATCTCTGGAGAGATCTGAAAATGTGTATTTGTGTATCTGTACACGTATTTTAATCCAAAAGCTTTTAGAACATTTTAATCTAAACAACAATCTTGTGGGCTGAATTTTAGACTTTTTAACAAACAGAACACAGTCAGCGTGAACGGGATTTTATCAAACACAGTGTGTTCTTCTACTGGCTTGCCACAAGGGTGTGTGCTCTCACCTTTGTTATTCATTTTTTACACCAGTATGTGTCAGAGCACTTTTAAAAACAGGTTCATTTTAAAATACGCGGATGACACAGTGATGGTCAGTCTGCTGCGGGACAATGAGAGCAGCCACGACCCTGTAGCTGACCATTTTGTTAAATGGTATGAGGACTCACATCTTCAGCTCAATACACCAAAAACTGAAGATATGGTCATTGATTTTAGGAAACATGGTACCACACCTGACAACATAATAATTAATGGTCAACCAGTTGAAATTGTGCAAACTTAAAAATACCTTGGGACTATCATTGATAATTCGCTGAAGTTTGAGGCAAACTGTGAGGTGGTGTGCAGGAAGAGGCACCAGCGCTTGTTCTGCCTCAGGAAGCTGTCCTACTTCCACATCGACTGAACCATGTTAACACTATTTTATCATGCTTTTATTGAATCTGTTTTATTTTTTTCTTTGGTGGCATGGTTTGGATGTCTGACACTGAAGGACAGGAACAGACTGGGTCAGATTATTAAATGGTCCAGTTGGCTGATTGGTGAGTCGCAGCTGAGTTTAGAGTCCCTGTACACCAAACAATTACAGCGGATAGCCAGGTGCGTCACAGTTGATGACTCCCACCCTCTGGCTAATGAATTTCAGCTCCTACCTTCTGGCCGTAGGTTTAAAGTCCCAAGGTGTAAGACAAAACGCTACAGGAGTAGTTTTGTCCCAGTGGCAATTGTGCATTTGAACAAATCTTAGTAGGTTTTGCACATATTTATTTATTTATTTGCCTTTTGCACATCAATTTTCATGCTGACCGTCTTTTAGTGGTTTCTCCTGATGCTTGTTTTTTAGTGGTTTAGTAAGCTTGTGAGTGCCCGGTGGTGTCTGTGTTACACTTTGTTTTGCATATGTTCTTCGTTAGTGTTTTCATTGTTATTGTTGTGTCTGACTAACATGGACGTCCTTTTCTGTTTGCTGCAAGTCAAATCTACCTACGGGTACAAATAATGTCACCTGAATCTGAACCTGAAATGGCTGTGCATAGTGCAGCGGATAACTGAGAAAAATGCTTCAAATGGTGATGCAAGCACCAAATTTGGCACACATACTCCTTAGACATTACTCTTTTAAAAATGCCGGGTACCCACGTGAACTTTCAATAGGCGGCTAAGAAGGGGTCAATTGAAGTATTACACAGGGGTCAAAATTTAAAAATGCTCCAATCATATTGAAAGGTATTCCATATTATTTGTCTGATCATAAAGATTCCAAAAAGGTATAGTTTGGGCTATCTGTGAATGAATGGTCTGGAGTTATCGGGTAAAAACAGCAAGAACACTGAGAAAGGTCAATTTCAGTTTGTACAGGGGTCAAAAGTTAAAGTTGCTCCAATTTTGGTAAAAAGTGGTGCAAATTACTGGTTGAGCTAATAGGATCAATAAATGGAATAGTTTTGACTGTGTTGCGTGCTTGGTTTGCAAAGTAAAGGTTAAACAATATCAGCATCCATTGAATTCTATGACGTGACATATGCTACCCTGTAACATGACTATTCCTTTTTAAAACCGTATTCACCCAACTAATAATTTGCATCACTTTTTACCAAAATTGGAGCAACTGGAGCAACTGATCCCTGTACAAACTGAAATTGACCTTTGTCACTGTTCTTGCTACCCCATAACTCCGGAACATTCATTCCTAGATAGTCCAAACTATACCTTTTAGGAATCTTTATGATCAGACAAATAATATGGAATACCGTTCAATATGATTGGAGCATTTTTAAATTTTGACCCCTGTGTAATACTTCAATTGACCCCTTCTTGGCCGCCTATTGAAAGTTCACGTGGGTACCCGACATTTTTAAAAGAGTAATGTCTAAGGAGTATGTGTGCCAAATTTGGTGCTTGCATCACCATTTGAAGGATCCCTCAGTAAATATTCACTTATCTGCTGCACGACCGACACTCCCCATCCAACCTGATGGAGCTTGAGAGGTGCTGCAAAGAATGAGCAAATCTACCGAAAGATAGGTGCACCAAGCTTGTGGCATCATATTCAAGAAGACCTGAGGCTGTAATTGCTGCCAAAGGTGCGCAAAGTATTGAGCAAAGCGGGTGAATACTCATGTACATGTGATTTCTTAGTTTTTTTTATTTTTTATAAATTTGCAAACATTTCAAACATCATAAGAGTCATCAATTTTAGAACAACAAATGAAGTCAAATGTTTATTTTCCAAGGTAGCTCTTGATGGAAAAAAATGTGATGGATTAGAAGTCAGTGCAAATATACCTGTGGAAATTGCATAGTTACATGCCTCCACAAAGGAGGTCATGTTTCTCACTTGTGTCTGTTGATTTCTTTTTGCAGGATACCTCAAAAAGATATTAATAGATCTCAGTTAATTTGGTGCCGAGGTAGTTGTTGTTACAAGGAAGAATTGATTTAATTTTGCCTGCAACCTTATAATACCTTATCATAGTAAACACAAACACTAACGTTTCTGTGTAGGCTCTCAGTTGTCCAGGTGGTTTCCATAGTAGAGAAGCTTGAATCTTCGACTGGACTGGGTTGCTTGACACGTTGACGTTTCGCTTCAAATCGCAGAAGCTTCCTCAGCTAAAATTCTTGCTCTGGTGGTCTGACTTCTGTCTTGACTCTTGTAGAGAAGAATAATCAAGAAGTCACAAAAGCTGGAGTTTTAAACCTAACCAGACCCCTCCTACCGAGAGGCAGACTGCTATAGGCTGGTGACTAAACAATAGCTCTAATTAGCACCTATTGTGCTCTAGTTAACACCCTCCTAATGACAGGGCAGCTGTCCCTCTCCTAATGGCTCCCTTGACGACTCTGCTAATGACGTGAATGACTCATTACCATGAACAAAAGACTGAAACTGCTTTGACCTGAGTACCCCATTGTAAACGGGGATAAAGCGTGTCTCAGACCCCCTCCCCGGTTAAGGCTAGGTTTCAAACGTTTCACAAAGAATGCCTCCTTGACCCCTCTCTCAAACCATTTCTTCTCTCTGGCTAATATTTTAACTTCCTTGTCCTCAAACGTGTGGTTAGTGTCTTTAAGGTGGAGATGAACTGCATACTGAGGTCCACTGGCGACCTCTCTGCGGTGCTGGTATAGCCTTTTGTGTAAAGGTTTCTTAGTCTCACCTATGTAGTGTTTGTTACAGTTTTCCTGACATCTGATATGATACACCACATTGCTCTGTTTGTAACTAGGTATCCTGTCCTTAGGGTGAACTAATTTCTGTCTCAAGGTGTTAACCGGTTTAAAGTAAACTGGGATTTTGTGCTGTCTGAAGATCCTCTGTAGTTTTTCCAGAAAGTATTTTCTAAGCTTAGCTTCTACTACTCTTTCCCATAAATTCATGCTGTGGTTGATCAGATTAATGCCTCTGTAATTACTGCTGGTCTGCACACTTCTCCACTCCTCAGGCGTCCTCTCACTTTCCAAGATTTTATTAAATAATCTGGTTAAAAATCACCCTGCCATCTCCTGAATAGTTCTATGCCTTCACTTGAATGCTATTTCTAATGTTATTTTTTAATCAAACAATGCATCAATTATTCATTGATTAATCATTTTTAGAAGATGATGGAGATAATTGACACACACACACACACACACACACACACACACACACACACACACACACACACACACACACACACACACACACACACACACACACACACACACACACACACACACACACACACACACACCGTCTTTGTATCTATGGCAGCTAAAGTTACACTGTCCACACATGCCCTCTAGTGGATAAAAAGGAAACCCTTTCACTCAGCATTTTAAAGAATAGATTCTCCCATTTGATTGAGAAATTTATGAGCATTACTGAACCATAACGTGTGTAAGCTAGACACACTGGATCACACATAATGTAGGGTGGCACAGATTTAATACGGGTGGTGTGCAAGCGTGAGACCAAAGCGAGGTTCTGACACAGGTGTCACCCCGGGTGGCACTGAAAAGGTGAAGCTCTGCATGAAGGAGGCGAAAAAGAGGAAACGCTCTATCTTGGTCAATGCCTCCCTGAGACGCATTTGCTTACATGGTGCAAAATCACAAATTAAGAATCCAATATTAGTCATTGTCCAAACAAAATCCACCATTAGGATGTATGTTTTTGTCACACTTTAGCAGATGCATTCATTTTTTGGTGTTGCAATTGCTAATGCTGTCATTTGACTGAAATGGTGCATTTAAAGAGGAACTCTGACATTTTTCGACCTAAAGTCTAGCTTTAGATCTTTTGTTCTTTTGAGACAAAAAACAACAACAAAAAGTACAATATGACAACATCAGCACCCATGGACTCGTTCTGTAAGACAGAGCTCCTCACTGGTAGTTGACCTCTAATGACTCACTGGAGAGGAGTGCCACCGAATGGATTGCAGTTTAAGGTAAGCAGCTAACTGTATAATCACTTATCTTAAGCTTATTTACATTTTTGTGTGGGAAACATGGAGATGTTTTACCTCCATATGGACCGTCCCCATGCTGCTAGACACTCCAAATGACATTTACACCTGTTCAGTGGCTCAAAAGGTGGTTTCCGCAGTGATCACATCGTCAGTGTACAGCAGGTTTCCATGATCCTCCATGCAAGGTTGTCTTAACTGTCCAATCACAGTCAATCTCAGCCACGATCTTTTCTAACCAAACAGGCACATTTTTCAGTAGTAAATGAACACAGGATTTAGGCACATTGATTACATGTAAAATATAACGCTGCATGTTCATATGTTTTCCAGATATGCTGTAGACAAACAAATAAACAGCAGTGATGAAATAACCTCTGTGACAGACAATGAAGACTATCATTGCCCTACTGGTGGCTTCATCCTGTATCTTGGGGTACTTTGCCATGTAGAGGAAACTCCAGGGCAGTGTGGTGGACGCGCTTTCAGTGCCAACCACAAACAGGTCCAAGATGCTTACAACCAGGTTTTCAGTGTCAAAAGTTGTTGGCAGGATGTGGCAGTTGACTGGGTTGTCGCAGAACATGCTTAAATGCACCTGTGATGCCAGTTTGTGACCAGATGACTTATTTTTGTGGCAGGGATGGCAGTGGGATTCAAACACTGGATTGGTCGCACTCAAGACCAAAACTCTACCAGGTCAGCCAAAAAATTGACCACTAAATTGACTATCTGGTATAAGATACGTATCCACTGAACTAACTACTACACATCTAATACTATAAATAGTTTTATCTCGAGGATTTAAATCATCGTAATAACCGTACATTCTCTCCATTTTTCTATCACGCGCCAGGCTCATTGTAATCCAGAATGGAGACGGCACTTGTCCTGCAGTAAATCGGTCACGTGATTGAAAACCCTCTATTGATCCAATACCAAGTAAATACAGGCCCAGTATCGCCGATATCGATACCGATACTTTTTGATATTTAAGCTTCATAGATCCAAAGGATCCAAAAGACCGAGGATAGAATTTTGCCAAACACTGTACAAAATACAACAAAATACTTTATTATAACAATCAACATTTTTGGGTAGAGGGCTGACAAACCACAATACAAGGGTACGTTGCTCCGTGTTGTGTGACACAGTGCACAGCGCTGCTCTTAACAGACAGAGAGTAGACTTTGATGAATCTGCGTGCACAGCAGTCAGTGCATGGGGGAGAGAAAAAAACTTGAGTATTGATCCTTTTACACAAGGATCGTTCAATATCAATATCAGCGTTGGTATCGATATTATCGATATTAGGATCGATCCGCCCACCTATGGCTGGTTACGGAGGAAAAGATAATCCTGAACGGAGAGCCCGGTGGTGTAAGTTTAAACAAACATGCAACTTTATTTCATTTTAGTTTGCTGATTGTTTGTAAATGATGGCTATTGCTAAAGTAAACTGTTTGCTATGTTCTGCATATAATAGTTTTTTATCTGGAATGTGAGCTTGAGAAGTTTTCAGAGGGGTGTTAGTGCACTAATTTGCTTATGAGTTGTGTGTGTGTGTGTGTTTTATGTTTGCAGGAAGAGGAAGATTTGTTCACTGTTTAGCAGCAGTAATATGGCGCCATCTTGAGACAGTTTATGGTGATGACAGGATGTGTGTACAGTATGTGTGTATGTTGTACAGTCTGTGATATGTACTGGACAATCCCTGCATGATGCCCCTCTTAGGTTTTCTATAAAAACCCGGAACATGTGATTTGAAGCCCATATTCTGAGGGTGAGCCTAACGCACGGGTGGAGTGTGCGGTCACCATTCGGAGGAAGGGGGGTGTCACCGCTCGGTGGCGACATGTTGTGGCCGAAGACTGCCGAAGTTTACCGAGCGCTAGGTGGTGAAAAAAATACCTCCACAAATGCCATAGCATAATGCAAAATACATAAACCAAAATTACGACAGCAAAATCCCTCATCAATGTCAAGGATGATAAACTTAAAAAATACCGCTCTCATCAAATCAAATCAATTTTATTTATATAGCGCCAAATCACAACAACAGTTGCCCCAAGGCGCTTTATATTACAAGGCAAAAGCCATACAATAATTACAGAAAAACCCCAGCGTCAAAACGACCCCCTATGAGCAAGCACTTGGCGACAGTGGGAAGGAAAAACTCCCTTTTAACAGGAAGAAACCTCCAGCAGAACCAGGCTCATGGAGGGGCAGTCTTCTGCTGGGACTGGTCTCATCAATGTTAATGATGATAACCTTTTTTCTTTTTTTTTGGGGGGGGGGGGGGGGGGTGTATTTGTTCCTGGCTGCTTTGCAGTGAAACTTTTTAAAATGTGCGCAATGCATATTTTTAAAAGTTTCACTGCAAAGCAGCCAGGAACAATTAGGCTCCATAAAACAAAATAGTTTATCGTCCTTGACATCAGAAAAAAAGTGATGAGGGATTTTTTTAAGAAGCAGAGAACAAACAATACAGTAAAATTTTGAATTTGGGAAATTCCCCTTGTAATCAAGGGTGCAATTTAGAACTAGAAATTGGGGGGGGGCAAAGTGCGAGGCCCGCGAGCCAACGGTTTCTAGGTAAGTTCAGATGCATTCTGAGCATCCAGAACAGTAATTGTAATGTTTTGAGAAGACCATAAAGTGGACACCATTTGTCTTATGTAATTTGAAACTGTGGATATAAGTACTTTATTCTGAGAATAGCCAGCATTGATTTTATTAACATCCTGGTGTAAATAAGGTATCACCACATGTGTAGAACTCAAAAAGAATGATAGGTTGAGTTCTCATAAAAAAACCCAACTCCAATGTGGTAAAATGTATTCAGAAATATGAAAGAACAGGCTCTTAATAATTATTAACTATTGCATACTGTATTTTTTTTTTCTCAAGATTTGTTTTTGCATAAGTTTGAAAAACAACAGATCATAAGTTTAGGATAAATTACTTATCATGAATTTAATTTTCGAAGTGGCACTAATGACAACACTCATACTGAACATAATTTCACTTGCATAGACTGATTTTGGAGATCAAGCAATAATTGCAGATGGGCTTTCTGAGGTCCCAGATAGCTTTTCTGATTTCCTTTTATAACTTTCAGAATTTAGTAAATTAGCATATGGTCCATTGATACTTATGTGTAGACACTAGTCCCTAGAGGCAACTATTTTTGCTTTCAAATATGGGCAAATGCAGTCCCAGAAAATTCAGAATGTGACAAACAAGAAACAGGTGTTGTAAACAAGTCAGTGCTGCTAAAAATACAAACTTGCAGAAACAAAGATACTATTCTGACATGGTTTGCACATAGTCATTGCATGACTTTTTGTTTTCCCCAAGACATAACTACTGTTATATAAAAAAACCTCTTAGGCTTCATAATACCATTGTAAATATGTTCAAGTTACGTTATTGTTGCCAGAGGTAGATTTTTGTTTGCAGTAGAGTCCTCCTACCCCAGAGACACATGTCAGACATCAATCAAACTTGACAAGAACAAAGAGAATTAAAATGGTAAATTTAAAAGTAAAATAGAACATACAGTGGGAAAAAAGGTTCTTACAGGTCCAGGTACTGCTAAGCTACAAACAGTAAAATCTAAAAACAGTATAATAATTGGTAAAACAGCAATAAGCAAATAAGAAAAGAACAAAAAAATAGCATAACTAAATAGCATAAATAAATTTATAATTTATTTATGTAATAGCTGCAGGAACAAAACTTTTTGTATCGATTTGTGCTAACGATATGCAAATAATGAATGAGTTGAATGGAACATTCCATTTTTCAGAGAATGAAACATTCTTTCCAGTGAACAAATGACAACGTGGCAGCATACAATAGCACAAAACGTATAGAACGAAAATTGCACGGTAAATGAAACACAATGGCAAATAGTATGAATAATCAATGTCATGTAACATACAAACCGCCTTTCAAATGAGAAGGATCTATTCAGACATTATGTAATAAGTAGTATTTATAAGTAATGCATAAATAAGTACTGAAAAAAAAAGACTAAACTATGAGTTATGCCCACTGTTGTAGCGTGGTGTGTGCAGCTGTCCAGGTTGCCATGTGACAGCAGGCAGGGAAACGTACTGACTCCACAACAAAAAGCTCTGTCATCTCATTTCAGAACTATTTGTTCTGTGTTTGAAGGGATGAAACCTGAAGAGTTTTGTGTGTGGCACAGTAGTTAGAAGGGTGCAGTCCTTGAATTAGGACACAACCTCTGCTAATGGATAAAGAGGTGGAGTGTGGGTTATTCAGTGTTGTGGCGAAAACCAATGAACCATGCCCCGATCTTTTAGTCTGAACCAGCTAAGCTAACAGACTAACCTCAGTTCGGATGTTTTATTCAGTCATATGTTTGGTGACTACACGGTGGTTCTCATAAAGGTTTACTTTGGTGTGGGCATTAAACATTAGACCCACTTATTTCTCAGTAATCTTGCATTAACAGTACCTAAGGATGAAGCTACCAACAGCTTTTCAGTAATTAATTTCTTCCAGTTCTTTCTAGGTTCCATTCTTTTAATGTAGTACTTGCACCACTGCTGATGGCATCATTCAACTGTTTTATTAATAAGAATAACATAGTTTAAAATACATTCATATATGGACCTGCTGTGTGCTGTAACTTTTAAATAAGGTGTCTGGAGACACGCATTCATTCAGTTCAGTGTCTTGGGAACCCTTACTTTGTGTGAGTTTAATTTGTTTTACCTACTGTGGTGTAACAGCCTTGTGGTCTCAATAGCCAATTCAGTTGGCTTCTGTAAAACATTTACAATCTAGTAGGTCCCCATTAGGGAGGCATCAAGACTTGAGTTTTTTGGGTTTCTCCATTCAAGGAGATAGGAGCATTAACCTCTAACTAGCGCATTGCCCATGGAGACCCACGGGCTCTAGATTGACCCAGAATACATAAGCGTACCAAAAGGCAAATGTCAACTCTCCCCAGTTTCTCCATGACCCAAGTTACAGGCACGCACAGATGTACACAGAGTCCCTTTGGCTTTTAATATATAGACAATTTACCACCCCCTGCTGGAATGGGTGTGTGAGTCCAGAATTTAATTATCAACATCCATTGTTGATAATTAAATTTATATTGTATTATATTGTATGGCTTGCCTTACAATATAAAGCGCCTTGGGGCAACTGTTTGTTGTGATTTGGCGCTATATAAATAAAATTGATTAGATTTGATTGATTGTTCACCGTTGTTACTAATATCCAGAATTTTTCCAAAAATATTGGTCCTGTAACTTTCCATTTTCACGGCGTTCATCTCTGACCCTAAAATACATAAGCATACCAAATGCAAATGTCAGCTCTCCCCAGTTTCTTCGCAAGGCTCCAAGCTTTTTATACACAGGCTCCAGCCCAGCCCCTTTTTTTAGTGCTTTTCAGACACCACCCTCAAGTTTGGAACTTAATTTTCAGCCATCTACTAAAGACCACATCCCTTCTGAAATGATTGCCATTTACAATATATACTCAACAAACGTATATAACGCAACACTTTTGGTTTTGCTCCCATTTTGTATGAGATGAACTCAAAGATCTAAACCTTTTTTCCACATCCACAATATCACCATTTCCCTCAACTATTGTTTCAGAACCAGTCTAAATCTGTGATAGTGAGCACTTCTCCCTTTGCTGAGATAATCCATCCCACCCACAGGTGTGCCATATCAAGATGCTGATTAGACACCATGATTAGTGCACAGGTGTGCCTTAGACTGCCCACAATAAAAGGCCACTCTGAAAGGTGGCAGTTTTATCACACAGCACAATGCCAAGATGTCGCAAGATTTGAGGGAGCGTGCAGTTGGCATGCTGACAGCAGGAATGTCAATCAGAGCTGTTGCTCGTGTATTGAATGTTCATTTCTCTACCATAAGCCTCTCCAAAGGCGTTTCAGAGAATTTGGCAGTACATCCAACCAGCCTCACAACCGCAGACCACGTGTAACCACACCAGCCCAGGACCTCCACATCCAGCATGTTCACCTCCAAGATCGTCTGAGACCAGCCACTCGGACAGCTGCTGAAACATCGGTTTGCATAACAAAGAATTTCTGCACAAACTGTCAGAAACCGTCTCAGGGAAGCTCATCTGCATGCTCGTCGTCCTAAACGGGGTCTCGACCTGACTCCATTTCGTCGTCGTAACCGACTTGAGTGGGCAAATGCTCACATTCGCTGGCGTTTGGCATGTTGGAGAGGTGTTCTCTTCACGGATGAATCCCGGTTCACACTGTCCAGGGCAGATGGCAGACAGCATGTGTGGCATCGTGTGGGTGAGCGGTTTTCTGATGTCAATGTTGTGGATCGAGTGGCCCGTGGTGGCGGTGGGGTTATGGTATGGGCAGGCGTCTGTTATGGACGAAGAACACAGGTGCATTTTATTGATGGCATTTTGAATGCACAGAGATACCGTGACGAGATCCTGAGGGCCCATTGTTGTGCCATACATCAAAGAACATCACCTCATGTTGCAGCAGGATAATGCACGGCCCATGTTGCAAGGATCTGTACACAATTCTGGAAGCTGAAAAATGTCCAGTTCTTGCATGGCCGGCATGTCACCCATTGAGCATGTTTGGGATGCTCTGGACCAGCGTATACGACAGCGTGTACCAGTTCCTGCCATATCCAGCAACTTCGCACAGCCATTGAAGAGGAGTGGACCAACATTCACAGGCCACAATTGGCAACCTGATCAACTCTATGTGAAGGAGATGTGTTGCACTGCAAGAGGCAAATGGTGGTCACACCAGATACTGACTGGTATCCCCCCCCCCCCCCCCCCCCATTAAACAAAACTGCACCTTTCAGAGTGGCCTTTTATTGTGGGCAGTCCTAAGGCACACCTGTGACATAATCATGGGTCTAATCGGCATCTTGGTATGGCACACCTGTGAGGTGGGATGGATTATCTCAGCAAAGGAGAAGTGCTCACTATCCCAGATTTAGACTGGTTGTGAACAATATTTGAGGGAAATGGTGATATTGTGTATGTGGAAAAAGTGTTAGATCTTTGAGTTCATCTCATACAAAATGGGAGCAAAACCAAAAGTGTTGCGTTTATATTTTTGTTGAGTGTAAATACTTACCACGACACAAAGACAAACTGGTCCTTATTTGTGCTCTTCAGTTTCTTCATTTTATTTCCTAGATTTGTCTTTGGTGTCTCTCTTTTCACTCCCTTCCATTCTGAGGTCTGTGTTCATTTTCTATGTTCAATCACTGATTGAGGTTTGGGTTTTGCTCTGGTTGGTGGTTGATCCATTTTGAGTTGTTATCACTATTCATGTTGTCTCTTAATTTTTTTTTTTTCAATGTTTCTTTTACGTTACTGGATGTGTTTTTTTTCCACGTTCTGTCGTATATGTTTTGTCTCCTGGTGTTCTCACGTAATTCCGTGTTTCTGTTCTGGTTTAATAATCACACCTGCTCTCAATCTGTTCGGTTAGTTTATAAGCTGCACCCTTTCCGTTGTTAGTTTCCGGTCTGTTGATTTATTTATGGTAGTTTGTCAGTCTCATCGGATGATCCTGTTTGTAAGTACTGGCTGTGTGATTATCCTCCATTGTGTCCCTGCCTCCTGTCTGTTTAGTCACCTCCTAGATCCTCCTTTTGTTCTTGCCCTGTCACTGTATGTGAAGTGCATTTCCACATAAGCGCCGTGGTTTTTGCACCTGTACCGCCCGTTCTCTGGCTGTTTGTTTTTGGGTGTTCCTTTGATTGTGCTCCTGCCTTAACCCGTAACAATGGTGCTACTATTGTTAAATCTTAGCACTGCATTTGACATGGTGGATGACTGTATACTCCTGGATAGGCTTGAGAAGCACTTTAGGATTGTTGGTAATGTCCTAGTGTGATTGACATCCTAAGGATTGGGGTGGGGGAGCTGGAGCCTATCTCAGCAGTCATGGGCGTGAGGCAGGGTACACCTACTTATCTAGTCACTTTCATTATGAACCTGTAAAACTAACATCATATTCAAATCTTGTTCCTATGAAATACGGGGTTCCACAAAGGTCCATTTTAGGACACCTGGTATTTCTCCCTTTATATCGCAGCACTTGGTCAGATACCTGCATCATTACAGGATTACTTTTCATTGATTCACTGATGGTACTCGGTTGTGTATGCTGATAACTGCAAATAATCTCATGCACATTCAGACTTTAGAAGATTGCCTGGCTTCAATGAAAAACTGGATGTCCAGCAACTTCTTAGTCTTAATTCTGGCAAGACCTAGATGATGTCATTGGCCCAACAAGACCACAGGACATCGGTTTGAACTGCTAATGCTAAATCTAGACTTGTGTCATAAAGTGAGGCAAATACGTATTTGATCAACTGTCGATTTTGTAAGTTTTCCAATCAACAAAGAATGGAGAGGTCTGTAATTTTTATTGCAGGTACACTTCAACTGTGAGAGACAGACTCTAAAAAAATAAATAAAATCAGAAAATCACATTGTATGATTTTTAAATAATTAATTTGCATTTTATTGCATGAAATAAGTACACTGAAAAAAGTGAAACACAGTGCACTTCATTCAAAGTACCGTATTTTCCGGACTATAAGTCGCACTTTTTTACATGTTTTGGCCGGGGGTGCGACCTATACTCCGGTGCGACTTATAAATGAAAAATATACCGGTAGGATCTCAATTAATTTACTGTAACAAAACAATTTTACGTGACAGAGTCGATCTATGTTTTTAAAATGGCCACCAGAAAAGGAAATGCAATGCATCATGGACACTGTAGTATGGCGGCCGTACTATAAGTCACGCTTGTCGCGATAACCAATCAGAGAACAGAACGTTGGACGCGTATTCCTCACCTCACCCACAGTGTGTGAAGCTGACGAATACGGTGCTTGCTGTTATTCCGGCATGGCGAACAAAAGCTTCAACCCTTGCATATCAGTGTGAGCAGAGTGTTTAAGTTGACGCTGAGAGCTGCGTGGGAGCACCGGGTGAGCGACAGCGGAGGATTAGTGTGTGCACTTGGAAGGAGCTGGCATCGAAGATTGTGAATAGCGTTTGAAGCAGACGAACATGGTGTTTATTCCAGGACGGCTAACAAAACAGCTTCAACCCTTGGATATCAGTGTGAGCAGAGTTGACGCTGAGAGCTGCATGGGAGCACTGAGCGACGGCGGAGGATTAGTGTCTCCACTTGGAAGGAGCTGGATCGACACCGCTGGGTGGTCATGAGCTGCGCAGGTAGGTGCTGCATGGTTCGGCTCGCAATGTGGTCCGCAAAATACAAACATATCTGTAAGTAAAATGCAGCTCACGAGAGGGCACTCAAGGCTTGTGGGACTGTTCCTGCGACTTCTGACTACCATAGAAAAATAAAAATTTCAACGTTACTGATAACAAGACAACGGAGAAGGCCCGAAAAAATGCCACCAAAAAGAAAATCATACTCTGCAGATTGTAAGTTACGACTGGTGAAATATGCATCTGAAAACGGTAGCCGTCACATTATCATCTGAACTTTTCATGTTAAGTTAACATACCTGTATGTCCATGGGACTTATAGTCCAGTGCAACTTATTTATGGTTTATTTTTCTTTATAATGATAAAGTGGCTGGTGCGACTTATACTCCGGTGCGACTTATTTATGGTTTATTTTTCTTTATAATGGATAAGTGGCTGGTGCGACTTATACTCCAGTGTGACTTATAGTCCGGAAAATACGGTACTTATTTACATCGGTCTAATGAAAATTGTGGTTTCCAGTTTAAATCTGCTGGAATCACTTTACAAAATGATAAATTACATTGTGAGAAACTAAAAAATTAGCTGTAACAAATTACATTACTTTTTTTTAAGTTGATCCAAAGTAGCATTTTTTTTCAGTGTATTTGATACAATAGTTAAACAGACCTTATAATTGATACAGAAACCTTTGCAATTACAGGGGTCAGACATTTCCTGGAGTTTCTTGACCAAGTTTGCACACCTGCAGCAGGGATTTTGGTCCACTCCAGATGTTCTCCGGATCTTTCAGGTTTTGAGTTTCAGCTCCCTCCAAAGATTTTCTATTGAGTTCAAGTTTGGAGACTGGCTAGGCCACTCCAGGACCTTGAAGTGGTTCATACGGAGCCCCTCCTTAGTTGTCCTGGCTGTGTATTTCAGGTCATTGTCATGCTGGAAGACCCAACCACAACCCATCTTCAATGCTTTTACTGAGGGAAGGAGGTTGTTTGCCAAAATCTCGCAATACATGACCCCATCCATCCTCCCTTCAATACAGTGCAGTCGTTCTGTCCCCTTTGCAGAAGAGCACCCCCAGAGTATGATGTTCCACCCCCATGCTTCAGTGTTGGGTCAGTGTTCTTGGGATTGTTCTCATCCTCCAAACACAGCGAGTGAAGTTGATACAAAGAAGCTCTATTTTGGTCTCATCTGACCATATGACCTTCTCCCATGCCTCCTCTGGATCATCCAGATGGTCACTGATGAACTTCAAACGGGCCTGGACATGTGCTGGCTTGAGCGGGGGACCTTGCTGCCCTGCAGGATTTTAAACCATGACTGCGTAGTGTGTTGCTAATGCAATCTTTGCAACCACTGCAAAGCAACCAAATGTAGCACTCTTTGCGCTCTCAAATCCAAAACGTGGTACTGCTTTTACATAGCGTTTCTTTGTGAAAATTTCAAATAAAATAAATGTGTTGTGTGTTGGGGGGTTTGGCTGGACTTTTTGGTGCTGCTTTTATTTTGTTTATCTCTCCAGGTGGTTTTGAACTGATTCCTGAAAGGAATGTGCTGTACAGAAGAATCCTTCACCCTCATTAAGCCTATCTGCTGCACCTGTGGATGACGCTCATGTGCGGACCTAAGGACTTTCAGCTGGGACCAATTATGAGATGAAGTACTGCATTTAAGCCCTGAGTGACCAGGGCTGAATTGCCGGAGAATACGACCGTTTGTGTGACGCTGAGGGCCGCTCCAGGTTCTGACACATCATGCCTGTGAAGGAGGTCGGGGGTGAGGGATACACACTGTCAGCACACTTCAGAGGTGACTACTGCTTGAGTAATTAATGATTGTAATTTGGCGTCTAACGCAGCTTTATTGTAACAGTGGTGAAAATTGTGTGGTTTGCTCCTCACTGCCGTGGCATGCGGATTAATGATCCTCCACTTGCCGTGAGAAGCTGCCCCTTTAAATTAAGCCTGAATTTAAAGCTGAACGTGTTGCTGATGATGTGTGCCTCTGAATGGTGTTTTGTGTTACAGTGTTAACTTACCTCACCTTGTCCGTCCTTCACAGAGTCAGTTCGTGTCCTAACCACCTGGGGGGTGTCGGTGGGGTTTCTTGGGTCCAGAACTACCGGGCTCCGATCCGTTTGGGCGCTGTGAGAGCGCGCCGTTGTTCACCTCACCAGGCCATTATATGTCTTTTGTTTGCACTTGTATTGTTGCACAGGAGGGAAATAAATTTTGTTCTTTGATACCGCTCTCTGATTATTTAGCGCTGGGTTCAGTCAGACGCTGGTTCGGTTCTCTAACCCGCGTCCTACACATAACAAAATGAAACGAAACAGCGACACTGGCCAATTTGTCGGTGCTGATGTTTTCCCCTTAAGTCTGTGTTAACTCCGATCGTTCGCTCCACTCCAGTGGGAGCCAGTCCGTGTGTATATGTGTGTGCGCATTTTAAGTCAAGAGCGCAAATGGCCCACTTTTCACCCTCCACAGTCTCCTCTTTCTCAACGGGGGCGCAGATTCATCTTGTCATCTTTTATTTTGTTGTCTTTTAAACTTGTTTTATGTCACAGTCAAACACAGCATTTGATGCTCAGCATCACAGTGACAGCCTGTTCAGGCATGTGCGGTGCAACGTGGCTCTGAGACGCACTGTCTTGCTGTGCAGCTCACCTGACCGGGCTTTTACAGATACATTGTCATGCCCTCTCATGGGTTACATAACATATGTGGATTATGATCATCTTATCTGTAACATCACATGCAGCTGTGCGGCGCCCTGCCCCATGGCGAGTCAAAGGCTCTGCACGGTAGGTCAGTTACACCGATAATGTGTATGATATTACAGATCCATTGTCAGTCCACCTCATGTGTCCAAGGATGTATCTGTAATCTCATGTTAACATGGCTGTTAGATCCCGTTCAGATGGCCACACTGTGCGGCAGCGCGGCACGGATATGTGCTGACCCGTTGTGACACACAATGTATTCGGTGTGATTGCACAATGTTGCCGTCCAGTTCACGTAATGATTGCGTGCAAAAGACTTTGCACATTATCCTTTGTGCACCCCGGACAGAATGTATTGGGGGGGGGTCTAGCTCATCGGGGGCACAATCGGGACATGCCAACGCAATCAGACTGCTCCGAATGCTGATTGGTGGCTGTTTTGTATGACAGTTCTAATGCCATTCGAGGAAGCAGTCAGAGTATGAATATTCCCCAGTTTGAATACAGCACAACAGTAGTGTGCCTGTTCTCTACATTCATGCCGGCCATGCGAATTTGGCGTATTTTCCTAATGCCACGTGAATGCTGTCAAAGGAATTCAAATGCAGTTCGTCTGCAGGTCAAATTGCACGAATGACATTCGAATGTCAATTCGTACGACATTCGTGCGCATTTATGCTCTAGTGTGACAGGGAGGAAGGTGGAGACATTCAGCCAGGATTCAACCTGCTCAAATGATTCATACAACCCCTCGAATGTAGTTCGAATGGTTCGAATTGCATACAAATTGCCATAAGACTGTTGTACCACATTCGTATGGCAGAAGCATTCAAACAGTACTGCCGTTGGAATGTTTTCCAGCACAAACAAAACACAAATGTAGAGCGCATGTGTTCTAGTCACCTGCATGAGCTGACTGCTGTAGGAATGCTGTATGAGGCGTTCGAGTGCAGTTTGAATGGAGCACGAATTGCATGAATGACATTCAAATGACCATTAGTACGGCATTCATGCTCATTCCTGCTCTAGTGTGACAGGAGTATTACAGAGGACCACCTAACACTTTTAATATAAGAAATTTTTAAATTCAAAATTTAAAAAAGAGTGAAACAAACTTGAATTAAACAACAACAACAAAACTACTTTGTGTAAAACTAATGAGCTATGACACACATTAACATCTGTAGTTTGGGGGAGAAGAACTACTGTCCTGTGTTGGTCTGTCGCTAGTCACAGCGTGACAGGGTCCACGTTGAAATTGATTGAACGTGGTGCTCTGTCTAGTGGTGATGTTCTTTTGTTATCTGTTCCAAAAGGTTGCACTGAACTTTGCAAACAAGCATTAATGTTTCCTTTCCAAGGCTAAAGTAGTGTATGTACTGTCCTAATGGGGCCTCTAAATGAGATAGAGACACAATTGCTACATACTTGTGGTGCAGGGCTGCTTCAGTTTGTGGGTGGAGGCCTATCCCATTCCAAAGGAACAATCTTCAGCAGTAGCTGAGAAACTCTCCTCTGAAATTCTCCTCTGAACCGCCTCTACTGGTGGTTGGCTCCCACTGCGGTATTGTATCACTTCCTGTTCCGGAGCACAGCGGTGTTTTGCTGTATCTGTTAGCTGTTTAATCTGCGCAGTTAGATTGATCTAGTTACCTAGATAACGATTTGTTTCACAGTGTAATCTTCATGTGCCTTAACTAAAGCACTCCCTCTGCTGAATCACCTCTAAATTATTTACACGTTATTCACTTTGCGTGTTTTTAGGAATCCGCTAGCTTAGCGCAGCTACTAGCTCTTAGCCGGTTTAGCATGGCGGCTTCTCCTGTCTCTCCCACACTTTTCTGCTCTGGGTGTGAAATGTTTAGTTATTCCTTGGCCTCCTTTAGCAGTAATGGTACTTGTAATAAGTGTAGCTTATTCGTAGCTTTGGAGGCCAGGCTGGGCGAATTGGAGACTCGGCTCCGCACCGTGGAAAATTCTACAGCTAGCCAGGCCCCTGTAGTCGGTGCGGTAGCTTAGCCGCCGTTAGTTTCCCTCTGGCAGATCCCAAGCAGCCGGGAAAGCAGGCCGACTGGGTGACTATGAGGAGGAAGCGTAGCCCTAAACAGAAGCCCCGTGTACACCGCCAACCCGTTCACATTTCTAACCGTTTTTCCCCACTCTACGACACACCCGCCGAGGAACAAACTCTGGTTATTGGCGACTCTGTTTTGAGAAATGTGAAGTTAGCGACACCAGCAGCCATAGTCAATTGTCTTCCGGGGGCCAGAGCAGGCGACATTGAAGGAAATTTGAAACTGCTGGCTAAGGCTAAGCGTAAATTTGGTAAGATTGTAATTCACGTCGGCAGTAATGACACCCGGTTACGCCAATCGGAGGTCACTAAAATTAACATTGAATCGGTGTGTAACTTTGCAAAAACAATGTCGGACTCTGTAGTTTTCTCTGGGCCCCTCCCCAATCGGACCGGGAGTGATATGTTTAGCCGCATGTTCTCCTTGAATTGCTGGCTGTCTGAGTGGTGTCCAAAAAATGAGGTGGGCTTCATAGATAATTGGCAAAGCTTCTGGGGAAAACCTGGTCTTGTTAGGAGAGACGGCATCCATCCCACTTTGGATGGAGCAGCTCTCATTTCTAGAAATCTGGCCAATTTTCTTAAATCCTCCAAACCGTGACTATCCAGGGTTGGGACCAGGAAGCAGAGTTGTAGTCTTACACACCTCTCTGCAGCTTCTCTCCCCCTGCCATCCCCTCATTACCCCATCCCCGTAGAGACGGTGCCTGCTCCAAGACTACCAATAACCAGCAAAAATCTATTTAAGCATAAAAATTCAAAAAGAAAAAATAATATAGCACCTTCAACTGCACCACAAACTAAAACAGTTAAATGTGGTCTATTAAACATTAGGTCTCTCTCTTCTAAGTCCCTGTTAGTAAATGATATAATAATTGATCAACATATTGATTTATTCTGCCTTACAGAAACCTGGTTACAGCAGGATGAATATGTTAGTTTAAATGAGTCAACACCCCGAGTCACACTAACTGCCAGAATGCTCGTAGCACGGGCCGAGGCGGAGGATTAGCAGCAATCTTCCATTCCATCTTATTAATTAATCAAAAACCCAGACAGAGCTTTAATTCATTTGAAAGCTTGACTCTTAGTCTTGTCCATCCAAATTGGAAGTCCCAAAAAACAGTTTTATTTGTTGTTATCTATCGTCCTCCTGGTCGTTACTGTGAGTTTCTCTGTGAATTTTCAGAACTTTTGTCTGACTTAATGCTTAGCTCAGATAAGATAATTATAGTGGGCGATTTTAACATCCACACAGATGCTGAGAATGACACTGCAACACTGCATTTAATCTATTATTAGACTCAATTGGCTTTGCTCAAAATGTAAATGAGTCCACCCACCACTTTAATCATATCTTAGATCTTGTTCTGACTTACGGTATGGAAATTGAAGACTTAACGGTATTCCATGAAAACTCCCTTCTGTCTGATCATTTCTTAATAACATTTACATTTACTCTGATGGACTACCCAGCAGTGGGGAATAAGTTTCATTACACTAGAAGTCTTTCAGAAAGCGCTGTAACTAGGTTTAAGGATATGTTTCCTTCTTTATGTTCCCTAATGCCATATACCAACACAGTGCAGAGTAGCTACCTAAACTCTGTAAGTGAGATAGAGTATCTCGTCAATAGTTTTACATCCTCATTGAAGACAACTTTGGATGCTGTAGCTCCTCTGAAAAAGAGAGCTTTAAATCAGAAGTGCCTGACTCCATGGTATAACTCACAAACTCGCAGCTTAAAGCAGATAACCCGTAAGTTGGAGAGGAAATGGCGTCTCACTAATTTAGAAGATCTTCACTTAGCCTGGAAAAAGAGTCTGTTGCTCTATAAAAAAGCCCTCCGTAAAGCTAGGACATCTTACTACTCATCACTAATTGAAGAAAATAAGAACAACCCCAGGTTTCTTTGCAGCACTGTAGCCAGGCTGACAAAGAGTCAGAGCTCTATTGAGCCGAGTATTCCTTTAACTTTAACTAGTAATGACTTCATGACTTTCTTTGCTAATAAAATTTTAACTATTAGAGAAAAAATGACTCATAACCATCCCAAAGACGTATCGTTATCTTTGGCTGCTTTCAGTGATGCCGGTATTTGGTTAGACTCTTTCTCTCAGATTGTTCTGTCTGAGTTATTTTCATTAGTTACTTCATCCAAACCATCAACATGTCTATTAGACCCCATTCCTACCAGGCTGCTCAAGGAAGCCCTACCATTATTTAATGCTTCGATCTTAAATATGATCAATCTATCTTTTAGTTGGCTATGTACCACAGGCTTTTAAGGTGGCAGTAATTAAACCATTACTTAAAAAGCCATCACTTGACCCAGCTATCTTAGCTAATTATAGGCCAATCTCCAACCTTCCTTTTCTCTCAAAAATTCTTGAAAGGGTAGTTGTTAAACAGCTAACTGATCATCTGCAAAGGAATGGTCTATTTGAAGAGTTTCAGTCAGGTTTTAGAATTCATCATAGTACAGAAACAGCATTAGTGAAGGTTACAAATGATCTTCTTATGGCATCAGACAGTGGACTCATCTCTGTGCTTGTTCTGTTAGACCTCAGTGCTGCTTTTGATACTGTTGACCATAAAATTTTATTACAGAGATTAGAGCATGCCATAGGTATTAAAGGCACTGCGCTGCGGTGGTTTGAATCATATTTATCTAATAGATTACAATTTGTTCATGTAAATGGGGAATCTTCTTCACAGACTAAGGTTAATTATGGAGTTCCACAAGGTTCTGTGCTAGGACCAATTTTATTCACTTTATACATGCTTCCCTTAGGCAGTATTATTAGACGGCATTGCTTAAATTTTCATTGTTACGCAGATGATACCCAGCTTTATCTATCCATGAAGCCAGAGGACACACACCAATTAGCTAAACTGCAGGATTGTCTTACAGACATAAGGACATGGATGACCTCTAATTTCCTGCTTTTAAACTCAGATAAAACTGAAGTTATTGTACTTGGCCCCACAAATCTTAGAAACATGGTGTCTAACCAGATCCTTACTCTGGATGGCATTACCCTGACCTCTAGTAATACTGTGAGAAATCTTGGAGTCATTTTTGATCAGGATATGTCATTCAAAGCGCATATTAAACAAATATGTAAGACTGCTTTTTTGCATTTACGCAATATCTCTAAAATTAGAAAGGTCTTGTCTCAGAGTGATGCTGAAAAACTAATTCATGCATTTATTTCCTCTAGGCTGGACTATTGTAATTCATTATTATCAGGTTGTCCTAAAAGTTCCCTGAAAAGCCTTCAGTTAATTCAAAATGCTGCAGCTAGAGTACTGACGGGGACTAGAAGGAGAGAGCATATCTCACCCATATTGGCCTCTCTTCATTGGCTTCCTGTTAATTCTAGAATAGAATTTAAAATTCTTCTTCTTACTTATAAGGTTTTGAATAATCAGGTCCCATCTTATCTTAGGGACCTCGTAGTACCATATCACCCCAATAGAGCGCTTCGCTCTCAGACTGCAGGCTTACTTGTAGTTCCTAGGGTTTCTAAGAGTAGAATGGGAGGCAGAGCCTTCAGCTTTCAGGCTCCTCTCCTGTGGAACCAGCTCCCAATTCGGATCAGGGAGACAGACACCCTCTCTACTTTTAAGATTAGGCTTAAAACTTTCCTTTTTGCTAAAGCTTATAGTTAGGGCTGGATCAGGTGACCCTGAACCATCCCTTAGTTATGCTGCTATAGACTTAGAATGCTGGGGGGTTCCCATAATGCATTGAGTGTTTCTTTCTCTTTTTGCTCTGTATGCACCACTCTGCATTTAATCATTAGTGATTGATCTCTGCTCCCCTCCACAGCATGTCTTTTTCCCGGTTTTGTCCCTCAGCCTCAACCAGTCCCAGCAGAAGACTGCCCCTCCCTGAGCCTGGTTCTGCTGGAGGTTTCTTCCTGTTAAAAGGGAGTTTTTCCTTCCCACTGTTGCCAAGTGCTTGCTCACAGGGGGTCGTTTTGACCGTTGGGGTTTTCCGTAATTATTGTATGGCTTTGCCTTACAATATAAAGTGCCTTGGGGCAATTGTTTGTTGTGATTTGGCGCTATATAAATAAAATTGATTTGATTTGATTTGAATGGGTGTGCAGGTATGGAGCCCCACAGAGCTTAAGGCATCTTGACAGTTGCATGACTTTGATCCACGCACTTGCAAGTACTCTGCCATGCAGGAGAGTAAACTTGTCACAAACTGTTGTAAACTGTGCGTGGCTTTGTGCAAGTATGCAAAGAAAATTTTGAAATGTTCAAAATCGGTGTCACGCATTAATTACATGAGTGTCATGTGAACATTGCGCAAACAGTAAAAAAAAAAACACTGCTCACGAGTGCGTCAGCGCACTGCATCATAGCACAGCTCATCTGATCGATTATAACGAGATGTTAAATCTATCGTTAACATACTTTTACAGCTGCTCATAAGAAGGAATGAACATGCAAATGCGTTCTTCACGTCTTCACACGCACGAGAGAGGAAAAAAAGCTCCAGCTGAAATGGTCCTCTGTGATTCCGGAAGTGATTAGAGGTGTTTTCAACAGCCAAACTCTGAGAGAAAATGATAAATCCGCTATGAAAGAATTATTTTATATACGCAGCATCCTGCGCACAAAGTGCAGCATCCAGAGGAACAAAGCATGTCATCCAAGTGCGCAAGAGTGCGGAGCCAAAATGCCTGCAAATGTCAGGGCACCTTTAGAGAGTGACCAGGGCAAAAACTTTGAGTCAGCTGTGTTTCAGGGAATGTACCCACTGCTGGGAATGAAAAAGACACAGACCACACCATTCCACCCATAATTGGATGCCCAAGTAGAGCATTTTAATGCAACCCTACAGAGGATTTTGGTTACCACTGCTGAACAGTGCCGTTGCAACTGGGATGTGCTGATCCTGTATGCAGTCATGGCTTACCATGCAACCAAGTACAGTCCTACTGGCCTAACACCCAGCATGATGCTTTTCTGCCAGGAGATCACATGGACATTGTTGCTGGTATGCCACCTGACAGTGACCAAACACTTCCACATTGTTTGGTCACTGTCCAGTGTTTCTGGGCTTCACCACCATTTGAGCCATGCTCAAGCCAGCTTCCCAAATAGACCTGTTCAGCCCTGACTGGCTGAGGTAAACACCAAGCATCCTGCCAGTGGACCAACATGTCCATCTGTGACTTCCATCTCTCCTCGTCGGAAGCTCAATCGGGCCATCAAACAGAGCACCTTATCAGTTTGGTGACCAGCTTTATCGCTAGGCCTGCTGCAACACTGAATTCACCTGAGAGAAGGGTGCAGCAGGGGTGGTGGCCAAGCGGTTACGTGTGCTTGTTTTCAGTGTGGAAGGTTTAAGCCCTACCTATTCTCTGTGGAGCTGCGGCAGACGGTATGTATTTTTCGATTTGATTCGTAGAGGTTTTACATTTGGGGTTTTCACGTATCCCATAATCCCTTGCGTGCCAGAGAGTCCCTGCAGTCAAAACAACATAGAGAATCCACATGATGACAATTGTAAATTAATATTATACTACAAAAATGTATTTTTTAATACTTTTCATCACGTTAATAAGAGACTGCATGCATGATACCCTGAAAACTTGCTAAAACAATTATAACAAATAATCTGTGTCTGCTACGTTTAATCTGCGTGGAATTTAATAAACACAAACCGAATTTCGGACATATTATATATATTAGTCTGGAACAAAGAGGACAAACAGTGTTGTAAAGAACAATAATCAAGATGTTAAAGAGCAAACTTCACTTTCCCCCAGAACGACATGATCAGGAAGCGAGCATAGCTCACAGCAGCTCCCATTGGAAAATAATGGAGAGACAGCCTGTGATTCTCACATGTTTACATAAAATAAACACAATAACAACGTCTAAAAACCCAGAGAATATATACAGGAGAGTTTTAGGCACAATATAAAAATAGTTTTATGTTGCGATGTTAATGGTGTCCGTGTGCAGCGGTTAAAGTGAAGCCTGATTAGAGCATCTCAATGCAGTTCTCAATGTTACTGAGATCTCACAGCGCAGCGACCTCTCCGAGGTTTTGCGGGATTTGAAACCAGAAAAGCCTCAATTGAAAATGTGAAGCACGTTGAACTGAACACAGAATATTTGCAGCTTGTGCCTGTGGTTAACCACTCCCTTTTTTGGGTCTTCTCTGATCCATTTTGCTCGGTCAACTCTGAACCACAGTACGGAGTACACGTGTGCAAAATCAACATGCAGATCCACCTCAGATCTGCTGTGGTGACCCCAAGTGAAACAAGGGAACAGCCAAAAGGACTTATTGTAACTGAGTGTTCATTCACTGCCTGAAGTGTTTGTGCTTATCTCAATAACCCTTTGGTTGTTTTGGTGCAAAATGAGTGATTTGGGTACAAAACGGATACACTGGTGTTAAATACACATTGTGCATTGACGGCAACTTTGTCTTCAAAGGTTTCATTAACGTGTCAACAGAATACTCCCTGTTTTGCTCCTAAGAAGTGGATAAATAAGTGACATCACACAAAGGTCTAGTTAATGGGTTGATTAATAACCACATCCTCTGGTATTGGATGTGGACACTTGTTTATACATATAGGGAATTATATGCAACATGCTTTAATGGACTGGACACTGCTTTTACCTCATATTGTCTTCCACTGAGGACAACACATTCAAGGGCAGTAAGGAAGTGGGAATTCCAATAGGGGTGTCTAGATAAATAATAGTCCTATTTTTGCTTTCAAATACTAAACATGGTGGAGTGTTGTTAATTCAATTCAATTTATTTAAATTATATAGCGCCAAATCACAACAAAGTTGCCTCAAGCTGCATCACACAAGTAAGGTCTAACCTTACCAATGTTAAGGCTTTAATCATCAAATATTCTGTGTTCAATTCAACATGCTTCACATTTTCAATGCAAAATGCCTGCCTTCCTCATTGGTTGGCTCCTGAAATTTTCCACCAATCAGAAGTCATTAACCCTTCGTGTGTTTGATTATAACCCACCCATGCCATGTTGGTCTGATTGTGTGTGTGTTTTCTCTTTGTTACTGGTGGGAAGCGTGTGTGTTTAGTCTTTTGTTGTTGGTTTTTTTTTTTTGTTGTTTTTTGTAAAAATGAGGGGTTTTTTGTAATGTGGAGCAAGCGCTTCAGTTATTTTCTGAACTGGAGGAAGACGGAGCACGCAGCGCATTGTCAGAGTCTGAAACAGACAGTGAGGATTTTGGTCATGAAAGAGATGATCCCCCTTCTGTTCTGGAGGAACAACCAAAGCAGGTGGATCCACCAATGTACGCACGGAGATCTGAAGAGAGAGTTGGAGCTTGCGCTTCTGTTTCCAGATCCAGATCTCTGCTCAGACGCGCAGCAGATAAATAAATGGACTGCATTTATATATTGCTTTTCCATCTACATCAGATGCACAAAGCGCTTTACAATAATGCCTCACATTCACCCTGATGTCAGTGTGCTGCTTTACAAGGCATACACAAAATGTTGCACAAAACGTTTTGTGTTGGCTGTTTCAAGTAATGGCTACACACTCAAGTTCACCATTTACACTGGCAAGACTGTGACCACAAGTGAGCACGGGCTGTTGTATGATGTGGTCATGAACCTGACCCAGCCATCCTCGCTTGGTACTGGGTACCACATTTACATGGACAATTTTTACACGAGTCCCAAACTGTTCATGAACCTGGCTAACATGAAGTTTGGGGCATGTGGCACATACAGGGAGAACAGACGAGGATGCCCCCAGAGGGAGTGTCAGGAAGTGTCAGGCCTGCGATGTGCCCCTCTGTGTTGTGTTGGACAGGAATTGTTTTTTCTTTTTGAGTGGCACAAATAGTTTAGCATGTCCTGCACTACACTGTACATATGTTTTTGAAATTTACCATTTATATTTACATTGTAAATCTTATTTTGACATCTGATTGTTTTCTAAATAGTTTAGCAATAGCATTTCCTGTGCTATATGTGTACATATGTTTTTGAAATTCTAAATCTTATTGTGAAATCTGACTGTTTTCTAAATAACTGTACAAAAAAAAAAAAATGCCTGAAGCATTTCCTGCATTTACGTAAATAGTTGTATTTAACTTTTTTTTGTTGCTACATTTGTACATATGTTTTTGACATTTACAATTTATATTTACATTTGAAATTCTGAAAATGGTTTGTTAAACAAGTTTGTGGTTTTCACAGTAAAAAATAAATAAATAAATAAATAAATTTTTTTCGACTCGGATTTTATGTTTTTTGTGTGATTTTAGGTACACTGTGTTAATACAGTAGGTCAGAATGAATGAAAAATTGTAAAGTCACACAGGTGACATGCTGAAAAAAAAAATGACACCAAACAAGGCCAGGTAAACAATTTTTAAAGGTAAAACCAAAAGTAGTCGAAACGGCCAGTTATACCCTGGACTCCAGAGGGTTAAAGCTCTGGAAAAAGTCCCTACATGCAAAATCGATAAAAAGCATTAATGTTTGTAAAGTATTTAAATTATTACCTTCAGGATTTTATTTTTAATCTATTTAATTGAACATATTGAGTAGGGGTTTATTTTATTTGGTTTTTGATTTTTTTATGCAAATAGTTTTTTTTATTATTATTATTTAGTGTAATTTCCTAGCATGTTTTTGTTTTGTTTTTGTTTTTTTTTTTTTTCCCTAAACTCAACTCTGATGTGGTTTGTCCAAGTGGGGTTGCCGTAGTTCTGCGTTGACACGCCTCCAGGTCAAAGGCGCGTCTTCCCTCTGCGAATGATCGTCTTCATGACTTATTTAGTCTGAGTTCGTGCTGTTGTTGGGTGAGTGGTTAGGTATGGACGCTGTGAAACAGGCGCTGAGCGAAGTCAGCCGGTCGGTGGTGCTGATAACGGCAGCTGTGTGCGGAGCGACCACGCTGCTGCTGTGGAGCTGTACGAGCCGCCGAGCGGTCAACAAGAAGATCCAAAGGGCCAGGGAGCGGAGAGATGAGAGCCTGCAGCGAGCAGAGCAGGCGGTCCGACTGTACAAAGAGTCGGTGAGGCTGACAACACCTTTAAAACAAACAACAAAAAGCAACGCAGCTTAATTTGGCACAAAAATGCGAATAATAATACTGTTAAGAATGCTCTCAAAACAGAATACAACATGGAAAAACTCAGTGTATTTTTATTGCTGCCGCACTAGTTAATCTTCTCACGTTATTACGATAAGATATGAGATAAAACTTTATTGCTGTCACAGAGGAGAAATTCACGTTATATCAGCTCTTAAAAAACACACACAAGATGGGTGCAAGTAGAGGAAAATGTTCATCAAACAGCGTGTGCAAGGATAAGCGATAATAATAATACTTGTAACAATAAAATAAGAAAATGAGGTAGAAATAGGTGTGTGTGTGTGTGTGTGTGTGTGTATATATATATATATATTTATATAAGGATGGTTGCTTGCTTATTAACTGATTCCAACTGCTCAAAGTGATGTGAAATCACTTGGTGGAGTGTGTGGTTGCAAAGAAAACCTGATCCCTCTCTGGAACGAGTTTGAGACCTCTGGATTACAGAATGCATCCCTGCCATAGACTGGCACATGCACGTGCAGTGGCTCGTTCAGCTGTAATTGACACACACAAATGCCGCTGAGGGATAACTTCAGCACACACTCGCACGCCAGTTTGATTACCTGCTCTGAGCATGCATGTATGTGCCAGATCGATCACAGTAAGCATGCACAGGCGCTGCAGGCTGTGTGGATCATTTCACCACATACTTGCATGCCAAGTCGCTCACCTGTTGTAAACAAATTATGCGATTGTTGACACACGTTTCTTTTAAGTTACTCAAAAGTCAAAATACGTCCATTGATGCTGAACAACTGAAAACTACAGTCCTCGTGTGAACAGTTCAGACTATATCAAATATTAAAACCATTTACACGGAGTAAATGTAAAGATTTTGGAAAACGACGTCTGAAAATACTTTAGCTTCTTGTGGTGACTGAAGAAACGTAGACTGAACCAGAGAACACCGACACTTTGTGCCACAATTAACTTATTTTAAAAGTTGAAAGAGTCAGTGTCTTTCATTCATGTCAGTGTTTACCACAGGTATCAGTCAATTCTTCAGCAGACTGCACAGGAGGAAAATAAATTCCATCATCCACAAAGACAAAAAAGTTAATTTGCTCTGTTTGGCCTACGTGTTGAGGGGAGAGGCCACGCAGCAGCGTACACATGAACGATGACATGCTTGCCAATATGTACATGTTCCGCCTGCCAAACAAAAGGGCTCTGCCAGCGGTGGAAACGCAAATCAAGCCAGACTTAACTTTTCTGACCTGTACTGCTGGGTGGAAACGGGGCTGTCGGCAGACGCTGTGCTGGCTAAATCATCATGGTGTGATAGCTGCATAACATTTGGCACATTTTTCAGGGCCCTTACCTGGATCTGGATTCCACAATGCGATATGACCTCCCAAGTTTCAAATGGAATAGTTCTTTGCTGATATTGAGTTGGCCTGGCCTTTTCTATGATGAATTCTTGAAGCTAATTAATAAACCTGCTCCGTTACGTAAATTCAGATTTGAGGGGTGGAACAACCCATGGTTTTCCCACCAAAAACTGGAAACCTTTTAAAAGATAGGGGCCATGCCTGATCCAAGGCAAGAAGAACTAATACATAGGCAGATTGGATCTTTTTTTTTTTTTGTCAGCTCCGCAACAAATGCACCTTAAATAAGAAGGCTAAATCTAAATTTTATTGATCTAAAACTACCGAAAATTTAAAAGACCCCACAAAGTTTTGGAAGGTTGTGAGATTTGCTGCTGATGCAGTGCCTTCTAATGAGCTGTCTAATAGGTCACCGCAGTCTCATTTGAACACTGTGTGATACTGCAAGATTTGACCACTTATGGGGACCTACACTCCGTTGTGCAATATACAGAGCATAACTTCACATAGAAAAATGGTATACTGTCTTGTTTTCGGTTGCAATCACCGAAGCAGTCGCGAGAAGTTGTTGTTGTTTTGTTTTTTTCTTTTTTTTTTTTTCTTTTCAGTTCCCAGTATAGAAGGGAAGGCAAGGCAAATGGGAGACGTTGTTAGTAAGTGTTAGCCTACACAGCTAACCAGCGTAGCTGCGTTCTCTCATCTGCAAAACCGTCTTGTCATGTTTGTGCTCCCAGTCATAAACAAACTGCAACACATGCTCACTTTCCCACTGCATCATCACTTTTTCTCTGCATTTTCACTTTGTGTGTAATTTGCCCAAAAACTCAGATAAAATGCTGTGGTTTTTTTTTTCCCAATTACCTGGTCAAAGATTCTAAAAATCTTACTGATAAACGTGCAAAATTAAATTACTTTAATGAACATTTCATTAAAGCAGGGCACTTGTTTGATTCCATCAATGCTGATTTAAAAAAAAAAAAGGTTCAGCTAGTGAATCTGTTGGCGTAAGATGTCCTCCTGTTTTTTTTTTGTTTTTTTTTCTTCATTTTAATCCTGTGTTCTGAGGTCTGTAGTGCGCTGAAGACATTGGATTCCAAAAAAACAGTTGGTCCTGATGGTTTGGATCCATTTTTTTATTTATTTTTTAGTTGGCTGCAGATCTAATTGCTGAGCCTTGCATTTTTAATTTGAGCCTAAGCATGAACAAACTCTCTAAAGTCTGTAAATCTGCTTTTGTCCCGTTGCTAGGAGGCAAATCCTCAAATGTGAGCAACCACAGATCTATTTCTAAATTATGCATTTGGAAAAAAGTATTTGAAAAATTGGTCTGTGATCAATTGAAGGACTTCCTAGAAACAAACAATTTTTAAACCCTCTTCAGACTGCTTTTAGGAAGCAATGCAGCATAGGTCTCCATCACAAATACTTCCATAAGCTTCGGTTGGTTCAGAATTCAGCTGCCCGTATCATCACCAGAACCACCTCCATTCACCACGTTACCCCAGTCCTGCAACAACTCCAGTGGCTCATGTTTAGGTTCTGCATCAAATTCAAAATTCTCTTAACATTCAAGACTATCCACAACCTCACATCTTCATATCTGTCTGACCTCATCCTTGTTGCCACTCTTTTTCGCACCTTCAGATCTTCCTCCTCATTCACTTGACTGCCCATCGCAGCGCGTCTCACCTCTATGGGTGCAGAGCATTCAGAGCTCTGGAACTCAGAAATATAAACTCTCTCCCACTTTTCCATTCCAAATTCAAAACCCATCTGTTTAAGACTGCTTTTTCTATCTGACCAATTGCACTGCGTAATTTTAATGTTTTATTTCTTATGTATTTTAATGCTTTTTTGTAATTTGTTTATTTCTATGTTTTGAGTCTTGAGAAAGGTGCCTATAAATAAAATGTATTGTCTGTTAGTAGAAACATTAAAAATAATTTTGGAAAGATGGGGAGGTGATGGTCTAGTGGTTAAGCATTGGGCTTCAGACCAGAAGATCCTTGGTTCAAAACCCAGCCAGAACAGAAAATCACCAACTCGGCCCTTACCCCTCGGGTAAGGGCCTTAATCCCAAATTGCTCCCACTGTGTAGTGAGCGCCTTGCATGGCAGCACCCCGACATTGGTGTGCAAGTGCGTTTGGGTGAATGTGAGGCATAATTGTAAAGCGTAGTCACAATTAAAGACCTTTATTATATGGCTGGGATGCTATACGCGCTCTCATTAGCTGATTTCCAGTCCGATAGTTTCCCATATTCTACAGGTTACCATGACATATGATCCGAAATGCGCCGTATCCCATTCATTGCAAACAGAAAACTAAAAACACGATTAGAAAAACCAAGTCAGCCATGAACGTACTCAATATATATCAAAACAGCATCAGAAAAAAAAAAAAAAACAGATTACCAAAGCTTACCAGTTAACTACTGGACCAGCAAGTTCTTCATGGAGGTGAAGTGAACAGGTCTGACTACGAGCCCGATACCATAAGTCTATGTGTTTATATATCTATAATAGTAATAAACAAATTATTAACCTTGCTTGCGCAGTCTGTACGGCATTATCAGACTTGGGTGTTTTTTGCACGGACCTCGCTAATGCGCACTCTGTACTTGCACTTAAGTCTACTTTCCCATACAGAACTCACACGATTTATAATCCTTTAATCTATTTGTATGACAAGAAGATGATTTGGGCATGCCCGCGCATCTGTGGTCCCCAGAGGGTTTCTCATCTCTGCAGATGGAATCTCCACCAGAAGTCCCTCCAGCAACTTATCTCATAATGTGAAACATTTTGCATTTTAATTTGCAGAGTTTTAGATTTTAATGTGATAAATGACTGTTATTTGTACAGCAGTAGAAGCCTCTATTTTTGTACATCATTATGTCAGTTGCTTGTTTTTGTTTATGTTCAGTTGTGGCAGCACGGTGGTGTGGTGGTTAGCGCTGTTGTCTCACAGCAAGAAGGTCATGGGTTTGATTCCCACCTGGGGCCTTTCTTTGTGGGGTTTGCATGTTCTCCCCATGTTTGTGTGGGTTTCCTCCGGGTGCTTCGGATTCCTCCCACTTCCAAAGACCATAAGTTAGGTGACTCGGTGACTTTAAATTGACCTTATGTGTGTTTGTCTGTCTATCTATATATGTGGCTCTGTGATAGACTGCCACCCTGTCCAGGGTCTATCCACCCCTCAACCAATGAATGGTAGCATAGACTCGAGCTCCCCCATGATGTTCACTTCTGTCTCAGCATTTACAGTAGTATGCAAATGTTTAAGGCACACTTATTGCATTAAAAATCATGAAAACCTGATAAATATGCCTCGGTGTTCTCCAGACAGGCCACGGGGGAAGACCCAGGACACGCTGGAGGGACTATGTCTTGCAGCTGGCTTGGGAACGCCTTGGGGTTCCCCCGGAGGAGCTGGGGGAGGTGTGTGTGTGGCTCGGGAGGTCTAGGATTTTTCCATTGAGTTCAGGTCTGGAGACTGTCCAGGCCACTCCAGAACCTTGTAATGCTTCTTATGGAGCCCCTCCTTAGTTGCCCTGGCTGTGTTTGGGGTCATTGTCATGCTGGAAGACCCAGCCATGACCCATCTTCAATGCTCTTACTGAAGGAAGGAGGTTGTTTGCTAAAATCTCGCAGTACATGACCCCATCCATCCTCCCTTCAATACGTTGCAGTCGTCCTGTCCCCTTTGCAGAAAAGCACCCTCAAAAATGTTTCCACTCCCATGCTTCACAGTTGGGATGGTGTTCTTGAAGTTGTACTCAACCTTCTTCCTCCCAACACGGCAAGTGGAGTTGATACCAAAAAGCTGTATTTTGGTCTCATCTGACCACATGACCTTCTCCCATGCATTCTCTGGATCATCCAGATGGTCACTGATGAACTTCAGACAGGCCTGGACATGTGCTGGCATGGACAGGGGGACCTTGCTTGCCCTGCAGGATTTTAAACCATGATGGTGTAGTGCAGTGGTGTCCAAACTATTCCAGAAAGGACTGAGAGACCTCCAAAATTTTCATGTTATAATGTGAAGTTTTGTAACAAACACAGATCGCAAAGGATTCTGGGTAAAATGTGCCTCTGCTAAACACTGATTGGTTGAGTCATTCATTATGTAAACCAACACATTTAATGTGATATGTGTCGTGCATTTGTGTTTACAGATAAATGTGCTTTTGTAAAATATTCCATTTTTTATTTGTAAAAACAGGCATCTTCAAAAACAAAAAGCCAAGTCCTGCATCATTTAGTATACATGGAGTAACGAGCTGCATTTAACATCTCACGACCACCTCTCGCACTGTGCCTGTGCAGACCGCAGACCTGTCTTGTAATGTTTTGTTTTTAAACTTTGTCTCCCATCAAGGGTTTTTGTAAATTAAGTTTGGAAAAAGCTTCTGTTTACTTCTGCTTCCGGAAACACAAGTCTGACGTGTGGTTTTTGAACGTACAATGTGCGTGAGAACATACACTCAACAAAAATATAAACGCAACACTTTTGGTTTTGCTCCCATTTTGTATGAGATGAACTCAAAGATCTAAAACTTTTTCCACATACACAATATCACCATTTCCCTCAAATATTGTTCACAAACCAGTCTAAATCTGTCATAGTGAGCACGTCTCCTTTGCTGAGATAATCCATCCCACCTCACAGGTGTGCCATACCAAGATGCTGATTAGACACCATGATTAGTGCACAGGTGTGCCTTAGACTGCCCACAATAAAAGGCCACTCTGAAAGGTGCAGTTTTATCACACAGCACAATGCCACAGATGTCGCAAGATTTGAGGGAGCGTGCAATTGGCATGCTGACAGCAGGAATGTCAACCAGAGCTGTTGCTCATGTATTGAATGTTCATGTCTCTACCATAAGCCGTCTCCAAAGGCGTTTCAGAGAATTTGGCAGTACATCCAACCAGCCTCACAACCGCAGACCACGTGTAACCACACCAGCCCAGGACCTCCACATCCAGCATGTTCACCTCCAAGATCGTCTGAGACCAGCCACTCGGACAGCTGCTGGAACAATAGGTTTGCATAACCAAAGAATTTCTGCACAAACTGTCAGAAACCGTCTCAGGGAAGCTCATCTGCATGCTCGTAGTCCTCATCGGGATCTCGACCTGACTCCAGTTCGTCGTCGTAACCGACTTGAGTGGGCAAATGCTCACATTCGCTGGCATTTGGCACGTTGGAGAGGTGTTCTCTTCACGGATGATGCGAAGGAGATGTGTTGCACTGCATGAGGCAAATGGTGGTCACACCAGATACTGACTGGTATCCCCCCCAATAAAACAAAACTGCACCTTTCAGAGTGGCCTTTTATTGTGGGCAGTCTAAGGCACACCTGTGCACTAATCATGGTGTCTAATCTGCATCTTGGTATGGCACACCTGTGAGGTGGGATGGATTATCTCAGCAAAGGAGACGTGCTCACTATCACAGATTTCGACTGGTTTGTGAACAATATTTGAGGGAAATGGTGATATTGTGTATGTGGAAAAAGTTTTAGATCTTTGAGTTCATCTCATACAAAATGGGAGCAAAACCAAAAGTGTTGCGTTTATATTTTTGAGTATAAATCGTGCGCTCTGAACTCTTACACCTTGCGGTTCTGTGGTACAGTTTGAGCTGAAACCTACAGTGATTGAAAATATTAGCCCAGCTTCAGTTTGAATACTGCCATGAACACTACTAGCCAGTAGATGGCAGTAGAGACTTGCTAAAACAGAATTCCAGATAATCTGTGTTTTCTGCTACGTTTAAGATACGTGGAATTTAATAAACGCAAACACAATAACTATAAACCCAGTGAATATATTCACAAGAGTTTTAGGCACTAGAGTTTCATGCCGTTATCCATGGAGCTTGATCAGTGTCTCAAATACATTTTTCATGTCGTGAACGTAGATTATCCTATACCCATAATGCATCTGGACACAGCATGTCTACACTAAAACCTTAAAAATTAGCGCATTGCTTTAAAACTAAAACATATCTGATATTTTCATTTTATAAAACTTCAGATGTGACATTAATTTAAATAACTTGTCCGAAATTAGTTTGGTTAAAATTTGAACCATAAGTTAAAAATGTATGCCTCTGGATGACTTGGGTGATATTGCTGTCGTATCAGTATGGGGTTAAAAGAAATTAGGTTTTTTTTTTTTTTTTTTGACCAGTTCTCTTTTACCTGCAGAGGATAGTGGTTTCTTCTAGAAGCAGCTCTCCTCTTTTTGCAGAGGGTAGAACTACACATCTGCTACAAAACATTTAACAGGTCGGTGTTCAGCTGATTTTTAAATTTTAGAAGAGTTTATAGCTGTTCAGCTTTGTTTACCGCGTTAATTCAATAATGAAAACTTTCTTTGATAATTGATTATCGGAACTCTGCCCACCACTGCTCCTGAGGCTCCTAAGACCTTCAGGCCACAGCTCCCGCTGCAGCAATGGAAGCTTTGGACATTGCCCATTCTGGTTCAATGCTCCCAACTTCCACAGGGATGCAGAGAAGCTCCACCGGAGGTGTGAGCTGAAGATCTGTCGGACAGTGGGCTCCTCCAGACGTTCCCAGTTCACCCGCACTATCTGTTTGGGCTTCCCAGGTCTGTCCAAAGTCCTCCCCCACCCTCTGATCCAACTCACCACCAGATGATCAGTTGACAGCTCTGCCCCTTTCTTCACCTGAGTGTCCAGAACATGCACCCTCAAATCAGATGATACAATCACAAAATCGATCTTCGGTCTAGGGTGCTCTGGTACCATGTACACTTATGAGCATCCTTACGTTTGAACATGGTGTTCCTTATGGACAGTCCGTGACTAGGACAGAAGTCCAATAACAAACGGCCATTCGGGTTTAGATCAGGGAGGCTGTTCCTCCCAATCACACTTCTCCAGGTGTCTGTCATTGCCCACGTGTGCATTGAAGTCCCCCAGCAGAACACTGGAATCCCCCACCGGAGCCCCATTTTATTGCATTTCATGCAATAAATTGCAAATTATTTTAAAATCCTACATTGTGTGTTTTTTTTTTTGTTTTTTTTTGTAAGATTGTCTCCACAGTTGAAGTGTGCCTACGATTAAAAAAAATTACAGACCTCTCCATTCTTTGTAGGTCGGAAAAGTTGCAAAATCGTCAGTGTATCAAATAATTATTTTCCCCTACTGCAGGTCGCACCACAGTACAAGTCATAGGACATCAAAAACTATTTTAAGAACAATGCAACTTAAGCTGTAGGTGACACAATATGTAAAGGTTGTTGTTGTGGTGTGTTTTAGTATTTAAGACTAAAATTAAATAACAATTGGAAATTTATCCTTTCCTGGTGTGCAGTTACTGAAGAGATAAATACGAGGGCTGTCCGTAAAGTATAGGTCCTTTTTATTTTTTCAAAAACTATATGGATTTCATTCATATGTTTTTACGTCAGACATGCTTGAACCCTCGTGCGCATGCGTGAGTTTTTCCACGCCTATCGGTGACGTCATTCGCCTGTGAGCACTCCTTGTGGGAGGAGTCGTCCAGCCCCTCGTCGGAATTCCTTTGTCTGAGAAGTTGCTGAGAGACTGGCGCTTTGTTTGATCAAACTTTTTTCTAAACCTGTGAGACACATCGAAGTGGACATGGTTCGAAAAATTAAGCTGGTTTTCAGTGAAAATTTTAACAGCTGATGAGAGATTTTGAGGTGATTCTGTCACTTTAAGGACTTTTCACGGTGCGAGACGTCGTGCAGCGCTCTCAGGCGCCGTCATCAGCCTGTTTCAAGCTTAAAACCTCCACATTTCAGGCTCTATTGATCCAGGATGTCGTGAGAGAACAGAGACGTTTCAGAAGAAGTCGGTTTCAGCATTTTATCCGGATATTCCACTGTTAAAGGAGATTTTTTTAATGAAAGACGTGCGGACGGGTCCGCGCGTCGGGACGCAGCCGACGCGGCGCGGCGGCACAGGAAAAACACCTCCGTGTTGATAACCATTTGTTAAAATCCAGTTGGCTTTTGATGGCTTTCAGTGGAGTGAGTATATGAGAAATTGTTTATCAGCTGGAGATGTTCCAACTTGTCCTTAAGGCTTCCAGCAGAGGTGTTTTTCCTGTGATGGAGCGTCGCGGCGGCTGCGAGCCGACGCTGCAATCCGCCGCTGCAATCCGCCCGCACGTCTTTCATTAAAAAAAATCTCCTTTAACAGTGGAATATCCGGATAAAATGCTGAAACCGACTTCTTCTGAAACTTCTCTGTTCTCTCACGACGTCCTGGATCAACAGAGTCTGAAATGTGGAGGTTTTAAGCTTGAAACAGGCTGATGACGCTGCCTGAGAGCGCTGAGCGACGTCTCGCACCGTGAAAAGTCCTTAAAGCGACAGAATCACCTCAAAATCTCTCATCAGCTGTTAAAATTTTCACTGAAAACCATCTTAATTTTTCGAACCATGTCCACTTCGATGTGTCTCACAGGTTTAGAAAAAATTTTGATCAAACAAAGCGCCAGTCTCTCAGCAACTTCTCAGACAAAGAAATTCCGACGAGGGGCTGGACGACTCCTCCCACAAGGAGTGCTCACAGGCGAATGACGTCACCGACAGGCGTGGAAAAACTCACGCATGCGCACGAGGGTTCAAGCATGTCTGACGTAAAAACATATGAATGAAATCCATATAGTTTTTGAAAAAAATAAAAAGGACCTATACTTTACGGACAGACCTCGTATTGAGATTTTGAACCACGTGCCACTAAAACCAGGAAATCCCGGCGAGTCCTGACATCAGAGGAGGAGGAAGTGGCATCACCACTGTAAACAATTATCTTAATAATTATTTATGGATTTTTACAGGCTACTGACCACCCTGTTTCACAGAGTGGTTCGGGTCTGAGCTGCACCGTGTTTTCGTTGTCAGAGCAATTAATTCTCGCTAATGAATCCTTTTGATTGGCAGGTGGAACACTTATATTGACGAGTGCATGTGCACGGTGTCATGTGGCTTCTCCACTTGACACGGAGTCAAAACTGAGTATTTGCACATTTTATTTTGTGGACATTGGGATAATTTTGTCACGCGGGGAGGTGATGGTCTAGTGGTTAAGGTGTTGGGCTTGAGACCAGAAGATCCTCAGTTCAAATCCCCGCCTGACTGGAAAATCATTAAGGGCCCTTGGGCAAGGTCTTTAATCCCCTATTGCTCCCGGTGTGTAGTGAGCACCTTGTATGGCAGCACCCTGACATCGGGGGGGAATGTGAGGCATAATTGTAAAGTGCTTTGAGCGTCTGATGCGGATGGAAAAGCGCTATATAAATGCAGTCCATTTACCATTTATTTTACATGCTGACTGAGACATTAGGAGCAGATGAAGAGCTGCAAGTCCTTCAACTTGCTGCGCAAAGTGGCTCGCGGTGGAACAAGAGGATCCATCTGACGCAATGAACGGATTACACCTGTAGTTGACCGTCTCAGTTGCAGATCAGTACAGCAGAGACTCGACCCATCATGGGCTTTTCTTCAGCCTGTTCAACAAATTAAAATTTCAGATGCGTATTCATCAGACTGGAGATTATCTCACTGAAACGGACAGGTAAGACTATTATTTACTCCTTGTGTGAATGGTTATAATATCGTGTTACATTACTAACGTACAGTACATTAACTATTCAAGAAGGAAACTATATTTTTAAAATGGCTATTTTCAGTCCCTTGTGACATTTTCCAGACTTGGAATGTATGTACCTGTTTCTCAGGAAAAAAAAAAATCCATACTTTATTCTGATGTCAAACAGTAAAACTAAATTTTAACATTGGGACTTTTTTTTTTTTTTTGTCCAGTGGCTGCAAATATCTGGTTTATATGCCGACGGTTTATTTTACTGTACATGGGATTGAACAATAAATTTACCTCAAACTTTGACGATGATGTTGGCTTCCATCCCACATGGCCGACTTCATTTTCCCAAATTTTTCTTCTGTTTGGATCTGAATGGAATCTGTACATCTTGAAGCCCTTGTGTCCATTTGTGCATCCAAATGCACAACAACCCGGGATTTTCCGGAAATGAATAAAAAAAGATGGATTTACATGCAGACAGACTAACAGCGAATGCTATTTTGGAACCAAGATGGCACCATGACCAATCCCTGACCCGTCATGTCAGCACCCTACTCTACAGCTTCAGAAAAACCTACAGACTGGACTTAAAGCTCCACACTAGGAAAAAAAAATTCTGAAAACAGCTTAACCTCCACTGTGTTCACAACTGATTTGGGCTTGACTCAGCAGGTGCCATTCTGGTGATGATGACGTAGCAACAATATGGCTGCGGCTGAGGGCTGAAATGGAGCGCAGCCTTCAGACAGCTGTTTATCCTTCTCCTGCGCACTTACCGATTTTGATTGTTCAGGATTTTTTAAAATCTCAACATATTTGTGCACATTTTTTGGTGTCACCTACACATTAAAGTGAGTAGTTTTATAATCATTTTGATATTGCATAATTTGCAACAGTGTTTGTGTGGTATTCTCCTGGCCAGTATGCACTTACGTATAAAGAAATTAATATTGTGGAAGAAAAATATAGCTCATTTAATTCACTTACGGTCATGACTGTGCTTTAGTGGTTAGCACTGTTGCCTCACAGCAAGAAGGTCATGGGATCAACTCCCTCCTGTGGTCTTTCTGTGTGGAGTTTATGTTCTCCCATGTTTTCGTGGGTTCCCTCCAGGTGCTCCAGCTTCCTCCCACATCCAAAGATATGCACGTTAGGTGGATTGGAAACTTTAAATTGTCTGTAGGTGTGCATGCAGGTGTGATGTGATTGTTTTTCTATATGTGCAGTCTGGGGTCCAGGGTTGTACCTGCCTCACGCCCTGTGACTGCTGGGATAGGCCCCAACTCCCCATGACCCGATCTTGGATAAGTGGTTTAAGATGAGTGTGTGTGTGTGTGTGTGTGTGTGTGTGTGTGTGTGTGTGTGTGTGTGTGTGTGTAATTCAGTTTGTTGGCTCTGAATTTATTTTAACATGCCAAGAAAAATGAGGGTGGGGGAGTGGCATCAAATGGTACTTTTATTACAGCTCTGTACTGTACATAATTGGTATGTCCAATTTACAATTTACAAACCGGTAGCTTGAGACATACAGCCAATATTTAAGGTGTTTTATCATTATTCCGTAGAGCGTGTACACCAGATTGGATGATTGCACCTTTTTTAATGCAAGATTTAAAATAACTGGGGTATGAATTTATTTTGTGCATACTTTTGTTTACTAATTACTGTTTTTCTGCACGTGTTTGTGTGCTCATTTAGCATCCACTGATGGGAAGTCCTGACATTTTGACGCTGTCCCTGCCTGAGTTGACAAAGCAACTGCGTGATGGTTCGCTGAATCCTGAAAATGTGCTTTACTCCTACATGGAAAAGGTTTCGGCTCCCACCGCGTATTAACACAAATCACTGGGAAACAAATACCGAAATACTCAATCAGGTGGAAATGTATGTTTTCCATTGACCTCAGGTATCTTTAAAAGTACACTCAACAAAAACATAAACGCAACACTTTTGGTTTTGCTCCCATTTTGTATGAGATGAACTCAAAGATCTAAAACTTTTTCCACATACACAATATCACCATTTCCCTCAAATATTGTTCACAAACCAGTCTAAATCTGTGATAGTGAGCACTTCTCCTTTGCTGAGATAATCCATCCCACCTCACAGGTGTGCCATACCAAGATGCTGATTAGACACCATGATTAGTGCACAGGTGTGCCTTAGACTGCCCACATAAAAGGCCACTCTGAAAGGTGCAGTGTTGTTTTATTGGGGGGGGGGATACCAGTCAGTATCTGGTGTGACCACCATTTGCCTCTTGCAGTGCAACACATCTCCTTTGCATAGAGTTGATCAGGTTGTCAATTGTGGCCTGTGGAATGTTGGTCCACTCCTCTTCAATGGCTGTGCGAAGTTGTTGGATATTGGCAGGAACTGGTACACGCTGTCGTATACGCCGGTCCAGAGCATCCCAAACATGCTCAATGGGTGACATGTCCGGTGAGTATGCCGGCCATGCAAGAACTGGGACATTTTCAGCTTCCAAGAATTGTGTACAGATCCTTGCAACATGGGGCCGTGCATTATCCTGCTGCAACATGAGGTGATGTTCGTGGATGTATGGCACAACAATGGGCCTCAGGATCTCGTCACAGTATCTCTGTGCATTCAAAATGCCATCAATAAAATGCACCTGTGTTCTTCATCCATAACAGACGCCTGCCCATACCATAACCCCACCGCCACATGGGCCACTCGATCCACAACATTGACATCAGAAAACCGCTCACCCACACGACGCCACACACGCTGTCTGCCATCTGCCCTGGACAGTGTGAACCGGGATTCATCCGTGAAGAGAACACCTCTCCAACGTGCCAAACGCCAGCGAATGTGAGCATTTGCCCACTTAAGTCGGTTCGACGACGAACTGGAGTCAGGTCGAGACCCCGATGAGGACGACGAGCATGCAGATGAGCTTCCCTGAGTTGGTTTCTGACAGTTTGTGGAGAAATTCTTTGGTTATGCAAACCGATTGTTTCAGCAGCTGTCCAAGTGGCTGGTCTCAGACGATCTTGGAGGTGAACATGTTGGATGTGGAGGTTCTGGGCTGGTGTGGTTACACGTGGTCTGCGGTTGTGAGGCTGGTTGGATGTACTGCCAAATTCTCTGAAACGCCTTTGGAGACGGCTTATGGTAGAGAAATGAACATTCAATACACGAGCAACAGCTCTGGTTGACATTCCTGCTGTCCAGCATGCCAATTGCACGCTCCCTCAAATCTTGCGACATCTGTGGCATTGTGCTGTGTGATAAAACTGCACCTTTCAGAGTGACTTTTATTGTGGACAGCCTAAGGCACACCTGTGCACTAATCAGCATCTTGATATGGCACACCTGTGAGGTGGGATGGATTATTTCATCAAAGGAGAAGTGCTCACTATCACAGATTTAGACTGGTTTGTGAACAATATTTGAGGGAAATGGTGATATTGTGCATGTGGAAAAGTTTAGATCTTTGAGTTCATCTCATACAAAATGGGAGTCACAATTTGGACTTTAGCAGCAGTGGAACACCAAAATGTAAGTCCCTTTTCTGTTTATAAATGAATAAAATATCAAATGACAAGGATCTATTTTAGCCGTTATATAAAGATAATGAATGTCTTTACATTCTTTCAATGGTACGAATATTTCTTGCGGTGAAAGCTGGAACAAACCATTCGACTCTGTTTCGCCGAGTTGAATAGTTTGTTCCAGCTTTCACTTAATGAAATATTCGTACCATTGAAAGAATGTAAAAACATTCATTATCCTTATATAACGGCTAAAATAGATCCTTGTCATTTGATATTTTATTCATTTATAAACAGAAAAGGGACTTACATTTTGGTGTTCCACTGCTGCTAAAGTCCAAATTGTGACGTGTAATCAAGTTATGTTGTGCACTGACTTCGGACTTCCATTAAAAAAGACTTTGTGTAGTTCCTCACTCCAGCCAAAAATCACGTCAGCATTTCATGTGAACGTCTTCATGCATCCAGATGACTTACAGCAGAGTGGATTTTGTTACAAGAATTAGCAGCGTCAGTTAGCTCAATCAAATCATGTCTCTGTAGAGTCGTTTCTCACAAGCACGCACACACACACGACCGGGTCAGCGCTTGTGCGTGCGTGTACTACCAAAAAGACTGTGTACATCCTCAGTGCAGCGAGGGGGGGAAAAAAAAATCACATCAGAAATTAGTCCAGCTTTTTATTCTTTCTTCCTGCTAATGGCCTCCAGACAGCACTGTGTGTGTGTATGGGCGGGCAGAGTGCAGTGGTGGCAAACTGCACTCTAAATGCAATGAAACACAAATGGGAACAAATAAATTTATGTGACGTTTATTTATTTGGCTCCCCATTAGCTGCAGCTGAGCTGCAGTTATTCTTCCTGGGGTCCACACAAGTCAACAAACAATATACAGAAATCAAAAATATATAAAACTAGAAGCACTCGGAGAGCACAAACCTCCGCCAAGGCCATAGGGTCACTGACATCACATGGAATACCCTTTGGCAAAGAGACTTATTCCACGTTGTTTCACGCATCTACCGTCATGTTTCAGATTCAGTAGTTAACCCTATGGGGTCCGAGGGCATTTTTGAACAGTTCACTCGCCTGGCTTAAATGTTTTATTATTGCTGTTAACAGCTCTCCCTGCATCCCACAATCAAGTTTTATATCTTTTTTTTTTTTTCAGGACAACCTGTACTTTCAAAATATATATGCTATAGTTGTTTATAAGTGTAATAAAGGTTTACAATCAGAAATAAAAAAGGAAAAAGTAAAGTGGAAAATGTCCACACACATTTATTCAAAACACATAGCAAACTATAATAAATGATTAACGCATCACTCCTAAAAACAATCTTTGGTGTGTCACGTGAGGTGAATCTGCCCTACGATTAGATTTTGGAAAACCATGTGACGGTGGCTCGAACGTCCGTGGAGTTAACTTTCAGCAAAAAAAGTAAGTTTCTATCTCGTATCATTAAAAAGTTATTTATAATTTAGTAAAGCTTGGTCTCAGCCATCGTATACAACCCCTGGCAATTATGGGATCACCGGCCTCGGAGGATGTTCATTCAGTTGTTTAATTTTGTAGAAAAAAAGCAGATCACAGACATGACACAAACTAGTCATTTCAAATGGCAACTTTCTGGCTTTAAGAAATCAGGAAAAAAAAATTGTGGCAGTCAGTAACGGTTTACTTTTTTAGACCAAGCAGAAGGAAAAAAATATGGACTCACTCAATTCTGAGGAATAAATTATGGAATCACCCTGTAAATTTTCATCCCCAAACTAACACCTGCATCAAATCAGATCTGCTCGTAGTCTGCATCTAAAAAGGAGTGCTCACACCTTGGAGAGCTATTGCACCAAGTGGACTGACATGAATCATGGCTCCAACACGAGAGATTTCAATTGAAACCAAGGAGAGTATTATCAAACTCTTAAAAGAGGGTAAATCACGCAATGTTGGAAAAGATGTTGGTTGTTCAGTTAGCTGTGTCTAAACTCTGGACCAAATACAAACATGGGAAGGTTGTTAAAAGCAAACATACTGGTAGACCAAGGAAAACATCAAAGCGTCAAGACAGAAAACTTAAAGCAATATGTCTCAAAAATCAAAAATGCACAACAAAACAAATGAGGAACAAATGGGAGGAAACTGGAGTCAACGTCTGTGACCGAACTGTAAGAAACCGCCTAAAGAAAATGGTATTTACATACAGAAAAGCTAAACGAAAGCCATCATTAACACCTAACAGAAAAAAAAACAAGGTTACAATGGGCTAAGGAAAAGCAATCGTGGACTGTGGATGACTGATAAAAGTCATATTCAGTGATGAATCTTGAATCTGCATTGGGCAAGGTGATGATGCTGGAACGTTTGTTTGATGCCGTTCCAATGAGATTTATAAAGATGACTGCCTGAAGAGAACATGTAAATTTCCACAGTCATTGATGATATGGGGCTGCATGTCAGGTAAAGGCACTGGGGAGTTTACATTGATATTTTGGACACTTTTCATATCCCATCAATTGAAAGGATGTTTGGGGATGATGAAATCATTTTTCAAGATGATAATGCATCTTGCCATAGAGCAAAAACTGTGAAAACATTCCTTGCAAAAAGACACATAGGGTCAATGTCATGGCCTGCAAATAGTCCGGATCTTAATCCAATTGAAAATCTTTGGAAGTTGAAGAAAATGGTCCATGACAAGGCTCCAACTTGCAAAGCTGATCTGGCAACAGCAATCAGAGAAAGTTGGAGCCAGATTGATGAAGAGTACTGTTTGTCACTCATTAAGTCCATGCCTCAGACTGCAAGCTGTTATAAAAGCCAGAGGTGGTGCAACAAAATACTAGTGATGTGTTGGAGCGTTCTTTTGTTTTTCATGATTCCATAATTTTTTTCCTCAGAATTGAGTGATTCCATATTTTTTCCCTCTGCTTGGTCTAAAAAAAGTAACTGACTGACTGCCACAATTTTTTATTTTTTTTCCTGATTTCTTAGTGTTTCTTAAAGCCAGAAAGTTGCCATTTGAAATTACTTTAGTTTTGTGTCATGTCTGTGATCTGCTTTTTTTTTCTACAAAATTAAACAACTGAATGAACATCCTCCAAGGCCGGTGATTCCATAATTTTTGCCAGGGGTTGTACGATGGTGTCGGCCCCAGAGGGTTAAACCGTTAAATCTTCTGCAAATGTATTTAGGTGATTCTTAGACTACGGGCAACTTATGTCCTTTGATCATATTGTATGAAAAACAGAAAAAAGGGGAAATTCATATATTATTCATATTATATATAATACACTAACGCTCGGCCGTACTAGCATCTCGGTCTGATCTGGAACCTAGAGGAGGTCCTACTTTCAAATCTTGCTAGCTCTCCAAGACTACCAACACGATGACTGGTTGCTGACATACTTTATTACAAATTTAAACCTCTTGCTCTGCGAGTCAGCAGATGTACTTCCGGAAAACCTTTTATTCTGCCATTTCTCTGCCCAAGCATTGCAGAAACAGCGCAATACTGACCAGACAGAGTGAAACGAATGTTGCAACGTCAGATCATGAACCTACTGAACTTCATGTGAAAGTGATGGCTCAGCATTCATTCAGATTGGTGAACCTGCACTTGGAAAAAGTCAGGAATATGTTAGGCGATACGACTTTGTGCCAGGTTGGGGATGCATTCACGTGCTGCTCTGTACAGGCAAGAGACGACACGCTTCACCCCTGCTATTTAACTTTTTAGAGTCTGTTGAATTTGAATCCAGATTGTGTACAAGTCTGCTCTCTATACTAAAGCCGGATGCTGTTTTAAATGCAGTTATAACGGCACTGTTAACGCACGTGTGGAACTCTCCACAACACTGTTTTATAGGCTGCCTGAACCTTCACGGTAGACATTTATTACTGACGAATTCCATAATGGCAAAACTCTCACCTGTGAGAAATTCATAACAGCACATCCATGTATGTCGCCATTTCAAAGTACATAAATGTTTGCTGCTTGTTCCCCAGACTCTAGAGGTCCATATAAGGGTGAACTGCTGTACATGGAGTTTTGTTGGAGAGTTTTGACGACGTTAAAACATTGACACCATACCAGTAAAGGCCTTTTTGTATGGAGGTTTCCAATTAGCATTAAAGAAAACTACAATTAAAAGTATTAGTTGCTGTGGTTCACCATCATCCTTACATAATTAATGCAGTGACGATGTTTCTCCTAACACTGATGTTTGCCTCTTTTATACACAAGAACACTGTCTCCTCCTGTGGCCTGGTCAAGTTCTTGGACCAACCTTCTAAGGAGGACGGTGTGCTCGTAAAAGTGCTGAAGAGACAAGGAGCTATTCCCTTTGTCAAGACAAATGTGCCCCAAAGCATGTTAAGGTAAACCATTCCTAAACTGAATTGGCACGTGTTGACTATTAGTCATCACAGACTGCAATATAGATAAACTCTAACTTGAAAATGAGCACAAAATCCAGCCTGCTACAGGCTCATATTATGACCTTGTCACATATGGAGTTGGCTCCCTTTACTATCCATACCTTCTGCAGTCACGGAATAACCTTGCAGGCCTGTCCAGTCACACAGATACAGATTTCTTTTCATTGTAACAGGTACAACAAAAAGTACAAATGTAAACCTATGAATAAACAACATGCAGACTTTCAAGGTCCAAGGAAGACAAAGAACATAAATTTAAAGGGCCGGTCACACGGCACAGCATTTGCTGAACGAAGGAAAATTCACAAATCGTCAAAAAGTGGACAAATGAGCCTGGACTTCTTCATCACACGAAAAGCCTGCGAGTGCAGAGTGCATAAAAGACCAAAACTAACAAAAGAAAAACGATGTGAATGGCGACGTTGACGCTTTAAGCAAAATCAAAAGGAAGCACCAGCGTGTGATCTTTCTGCAGCGGCGTCTGTGCTGCCTACAGCTGTGTTGTCATGACAACGTGCACGAACATGCACGTCGCAGCCAGAGATGTTAAGAGGCTGGGGAGAGAGGAGCTGGAGATTGGATGACTATCAAACCGAATGCTGACGGTACAGGAACTAGGCAAACAATGAGGAACCGTCAAGACAGAAAGCAAAACAGAATATGGAGGAATTGAGGTTATCAGGATTCATTCGCATTTTTCAACAGTTTGTAAATTCTGAGGAAGTGCCAGCTACAGAAACGAAGCTGGACAATGGTTAAACGATGTTTCCAAAAGTCAAAGTAAGTCCAAATTTCTTGTTTCGTTTGGCTTCGTGTCCTTTGTTAGTGCCGTGTGACCGGGGCTTAACAGAATAAAAGTATGTACAAAAGTGTAAGTTAAAAAATTTTTAAGTATGTAGTAGCAAAAAATATATAAAAATGAGAAATTGCAAAACCGTGGATATTTCAGTAGCAGTGGATATTGCACATTAACAAATATTGCACTTATTTCAGTGTGATATATGATATGGCTGTTTTATTTCAGTGGCATTGATAGCTCTAATTGCGGTTGGGTAAAGCTGTTTTTCAGTCCATTTGTTCTTGCTTTAATGGGTCTGTACCATCTGTCTGATGGCAGCCGCTCAAACAGACAGTGGCCAGGGTGGGATGAGTCTTTTAGCATGGTGTTGGCTCTCCTGAGATGGTAAGAGCCGTGAAGGTCCCCCAGTGTGGGTAGAGGGTACCCAGTGATCTTTCTGCTATTTTAACTCTCTGGAGCTCTTTCCTGTTTGCCACTGTGCAACTGGCAAACCATGTACAGAGGCAGTATGTGAGGATGTTCTCCATGGTATAGTAAAAAGACACAAGCAATCTCTGGTTTACTTTTGCTGAGGATTCTCAGAAAGTGGAGTCTTTGCTGTGTCTTCTGTACCTCTTGGTGTTCCTGTCCCAGATCAGTTTCTCCTATGTGGACTCCCAGGAAATGGAAGTCTCTGACCCTTTCCACACAGGTCCCACCAATGATAATGGGCTGAATGTCTGTTTCATTTCTAATGTTTATATTTGTTTGTCTGCATGTCTTTCTCCAGTTATGAATCTAGCAACCCCATCTATGGCCGGACAGTGAACCCTCATAACTACCAGAAGACTGCTGGAGGTTCAACAAGTGGAGAGGGGGCTCTCATCGCAGCAGGAGGCTCTGTGCTCGGGTTCGGCACTGATATTGGGGGCAGTGTTGTCCTGCCTCTTTCTGTGGGATCTCTGCCTTCAAGCCCACAGGAGGCCGACTCAGGTAAAGATTTCTAGTTTGCTGTGTCTTATGGATTAGTAATACTTGTGCAGTAGCTGAGAAGTGCCATTTATTACAGTCAGCAAATGTGTATAAGGGCCCCTTCACATAGTGCAAATTTGGTCGATTTGCGCACGATGCAGAAATCGTAGCTGCTTCACTGTCAGGACAGGGGGCTGGCCACAGCTGTTGAGACATCTCCGGTTCTGGACATCATAGCTGCAGCACACGTCCCGTGTTTTGACGGACACACGCTTGTGTCAAATGCATAAAAATGGACCGTCAGTTCATATGGATACGCAGCAGGCGATCTGAATGTCACGTCTGACAGGACACACGTATTGGGCTGTGAGTGGCGCACCGCAGGTCTGAGACAACCCAACAGTGACAAATATGCCACTTTCAACCACGTATCAGCAACAATACGTCGTTCAGTCAGTTATCATAGCGCTTCTTTTTTAGAAAATACGTTAATCTGCTTGTAATTTTAGTCATTTCATGCACCTGTTACAAGACAGTGACTGTTTGTCTGGTAATCAGAGCATGCAGGTTCAAATCCCGTGAGTGGCTTTTTTTTTTTTTTCCATTTAACTGCAGGGTTTTGTATTGCATTCCCTTTTATGTATATCAGTCCAGTGATATTCACTAATTATACAGCTGTTTTTTTTTAATTTTCCTCTACTGATGTGGAGGAAAATAAAATATAAACCTCACAGAACACTGTGTTCCTGCTTGAAAGACTGCCTCACGTGCACGAACCATCTCACCGGGATCTTGCACGCCTGCACATCGGTGCAATGTTTTGTGGTTCGCTCATAAGCTGTTTCGCCCTGAGTTGTACTTATTCGCACTATGTTGAAGGGGCCCTAACTTTCGGCCCAATCTGAACCGGGAGTAAGGAGCTAAAGAGGAAGGTCACATTCAGAAACTTCAAATCATTAGAAGTTATCTACACTGACAAAGCCCTCATTGCTGATGCACAGCAGCTGGAGGAGGAAGAAAAAGATCCTGAAGACACTCCAGATGAAGAAATCATCTAGAATCGTCCACAGTGACGATCACTCCCAAAAACGATAAATCAAAATTGGCTTTTATAGGTAGTCTAAATTTTTGGGACCCACAACTTGACCATGAGTAAAACAGAATTGCGACTTACGCATGCGAGTTAACGGGGCTTGGCTGTACTTTGTCTAGAAATTCTCCTCTCACAATAGATCTGTTTTTAAAAGAATGGTTCAAAATTCAACTTTGATGAATTCTTATTTTTCTATGTTCATAATAATCTAAAAACTATATTCATGATAATTAATATATTTTTCAGTATCTGAAGTCAGACATCTTTCTATTTGCTGAGCAATCAGATGTATTGCCAACCAGCTCGCCCCCACCTTCACCAGGATCTTCAACCTCTCCCTGGACTAAGCAGTCATCCCGTCCTGCCTGAAAACCTCCACCATAATCCCTGCCGAAGAAGTCTCCCATCACCAGCCTGAATGATTACTGCCTGGTGGCCCTCATTCCGGTAATCATGAAGTGCTTTGAGAGACTGGTTCTTCAGCACATCAAGGACCACCTCCACCCTCACCAGTTTGCATACAGGGCAAACAGATCCCAGAGGACGCCATCGCCGTAGCCTCTCACTCTGATCACGTTATAAGAGACTGCATGCATGATACCCTGAAAACTTGCTAAAACAATTATAACAAATATCTGTGTCTGCTACGTTTAATCTGCGTGGAATTTAATAAACACAAACCGAATTTCGGACATATTATATATATTAGTCTGGAACAAAGAGGACAAACAGTGTTGTAAGAACAATATCAAGATGTTAAAGAGCAAACTTCACTTTCCCCCAGAACGACATGATCAGGAAGCGAGCATAGCTCACAGCAGCTCCCATTGGAAAATAATGGAGAGACAGCCTGTGATTCTCACATGTTTACATAAAATAAACACAATAACAACGTCTAAAAACCCAGAGATATAAGGAAGTTTTAGGCACAATATAAAAATAGTTTTATGTTGCGATGTTAATGGTGTCCGTGTGCAGCGGTTAAAGTGAAGCCTGATTAAGCATCTCAATGCAGTTCTCAATGTTACTGATATCTCACAGCGCAGCGACCTCTCCGAGGTTTTGCGGGATTTGAAACCAGAAAAGCCTCAATTGAAAATGTGAAGCACGTTGAAACTGAACAGAATATTTGCAGCTTGTGCCTGTGGTTAACCACTCCCTTTTTGGGTCTTCTCTGATCCATTTTGCTCGGTCAACTCTGAACCACAGTACGAGTACACGTGTGCAAAATCAACATGCAGATCCACCTCAGATCTGCTGTGGTGACCCCAAGTGAAACAAGGGAACAGCCAAAAGGACTTATTGTAACTGAGTGTTCATTCACTGCCTGAAGTGTTTGTGCTTATCTCAATAACCCTTTGGTTGTTTTGGTGCAAAATGAGTGATTTGGGTACAAAACGGATACACTGGTTAAATACACATTGTGCATGACGGCAACTTTGTCTTCAAAGGTTTCATTAACGTGTCAACAGAATACTCCCTGTTTTGCTCCTAAGAAGGATAAATAAGTGACATCACACAAGGTCTAGTTAATGGGTTGATAAACCACATCCTCTGGTATTGGATGTGGACACTTGTTTATACATATAGGGAATTATATGCAACATGCTTTAATGGACTGGACACTGCTTTTACCTCATATTGTCTTCCACTGAGGACAACACATTCAAGGGCAGTAAGGAAGTGGGAATTCCAATAGGGGTGTCTAGATAAATAATAGTCCTATTTTTGCTTTCAAATACTAACATGGTGGAGTGTGTGTTAATTCAATTCAATTTATTTAAATTATATAGCGCCAAATCACAACAAAGTTGCCTCAAGCTGCATCACACAAGTAAGGTCTAACCTTACCAATGTTAAGGCTTTAATCATCAAATATTCTGTGTTCAATTCAACATGCTTCACATTTTCAATGCAAAATGCCTGCCTTCCTCATGGTTGGCTCCTGAAATTTTCCACCAATCAGAAGTCATTAACCCTTCGTGTGTTTGATTATAACCCACCCATGCCATGTTGGTCTGATTGTGTGTGTTTTCTCTTTGTTACTGGTGGAAGCGTGTGTGTTTAGTCTTTTGTTGTTGGTTTTTTTTTTTTTGTTGTTTTTTAAAAATGAGGGGTTTTTTGTAATGTGGAGCAAGCGCTTCAGTTATTTTCTGAACTGGAGGAAGACGGAGCACGCAGCGCATTGTCAGAGTCTGAAACAGACAGTGAGGATTTTGGTCATGAAAGAGATGATCCCCCTTCTGTTCTGGAGGAACAACCAAAGCAGGTGGATCCACCAATGTACGCACGGAGATCTGAAGAGAGAGTTGGAGCTTGCGCTTCTGTTTCCAGATCCAGATCTCTGCTCAGACCGCAGCAGATAAATAAATGGACTGCATTTATATATTGCTTTTCCATCTACATCAGATGCACAAAGCGCTTTACAATAATGCCTCACATTCACCCTGATGTCAGTGTGCTGCTTTACAAGGCATACACAAAATGTTGCACAAAACGTTTTGTGTTGGCTGTTTCAAGTAATGGCTACACACTCAAGTTCACCATTTACACTGGCAAGACTGTGACCACAAGTGAGCACGGGCTGTTGTATGATGTGGTCATGAACCTGACCCAGCCATCCTCGCTTGGTACTGGGTACCACATTTACATGGACAATTTTTACACGAGTCCCAAACTGTTCATGAACCTGGCTAACATGAAGTTTGGGGCATGTGGCACATACAGGGAGAACAGACGAGGATGCCCCCAGAGGGAGTGTCAGGAAGTGTCAGGCCTGCGATGTGCCCCTCTGTGTTGTGTTGGACAGGAATTGTTTTTTCTTTTTGAGTGGCACAAATAGTTTAGCATGTCCTGCACTACACTGTACATATGTTTTTGAAATTTACCATTTATATTTACATTGTAAATCTTATTTTGACATCTGATTGTTTTCTAAATAGTTTAGCAATAGCATTTCCTGTGCTATATGTGTACATATGTTTTTGAAATTCTAAATCTTATTGTGAAATCTGACTGTTTTCTAAATAACTGTACAAAAAAAAAAAATGCCTGAAGCATTTCCTGCATTTACGTAAATAGTTGTATTTAACTTTTTTTTGTTGCTACATTTGTACATATGTTTTTGACATTTACAATTTATATTTACATTTGAAATTCTGAAAATGGTTTGTTAAACAAGTTTGTGGTTTTCACAGTAAAAAAATAAATAAATAAATAAATTTTTTTCGACTCGGATTTTATGTTTTTTGTGTGATTTTAGGTACACTGTGTTAATACAGTAGGTCAGAATGAATGAAAAATTGTAAAGTCACACAGGTGACATGCTGAAAAAAAAAATGACACCAAACAAGGCCAGGTAAACAATTTTTAAAGGTAAAACCAAAAGTAGTCGAAACGGCCAGTTATACCCTGGACTCCAGAGGGTTAAAGCTCTGGAAAAAGTCCCTACATGCAAAATCGATAAAAAGCATTAATGTTTGTAAAGTATTTAAATTACCTTCAGGATTTTATTTTAATCTATTTAATTGAACATATTGAGTAGGGGTTTATTTTATTTGGTTTTTGATTTTTTTATGCAAATAGTTTTTTTATTATTATTATTTAGTGTAATTTCCTAGCATGTTTTGTTTTTTTTGTTTTTTTTTTTTCCCTAAACTCAACTCTGATGTGGTTTGTCCAAGTGGGGTTGCCGTATTCTGCGTTGACACGCCTCCAGGTCAAAGGCGTGTCTTCCCTCTGCGAATGATCGTCTTCATGACTTATTTAGTCTGAGTTCGTGCTGTTGTTGGGTGAGTGGTTAGGTATGGACGCTGTGAAACAGGCGCTGAGCGAAGTCAGCCGGTCGGTGGTGCTGATAACGGCAGCTGTGTGCGGAGCGACCACGCTGCTGCTGTGGAGCTGTACGAGCCGCCGAGCGGTCAACAAGAAGATCCAAAGGGCCAGGGAGCGGAGAGATGAGAGCCTGCAGCGAGCAGAGCAGGCGGTCCGACTGTACAAAGAGTCGGTGAGGCTGACAACACCTTTAAAACAAACAACAAAAAGCAACGCAGCTTAATTTGGCACAAAAATGCGAATAATAATACTGTTAAGAATTCTCTCAAAACAGAATACAACATGGAAAAACTCTGTATTTTTATTGCTGCCGCACTAGTTAATCTTCTCACGTTATTACGATAAGATATGAGATAAAACTTTATTGCTGTCACAGAGGAGAAATTCACGTTATATCAGCTCTTAAAAAACACACACAAGATGGGTGCAAGTAGAGGAAAATGTTCATCAAACAGCGTGTGCAAGGATAAGCGATAATAATACTTGTAACAATAAAATAGAAAATGAGGTAGTGTGTGTGTGTGTGTGTGTGTGTATATATATATTATATATAGGATGGTTGCTTGCTTATTAACTGATTCCAACTGCTCAAAGTGATGTGAAATCACTTGGTGGAGTGTGTGGTTGCAAAGAAAACCTGATCCCTCTCTGGAACGAGTTTGAGACCTCTGGATTACAGAATGCATCCCTGCCATAGACTGGCACATGCACGCGCAGTGGCTCGTTCAGCTGTAATTGACACACAAATGCCGCTGAGGGATAACTTCAGCACACACTCGCACGCCAGTTTGATTACCTGCTCTGAGCATGCATGTATGTGCCAGATCGATCACAGTAAGCATGCACAGGCGCTGCAGGCTGTGGATCATTTCACCACATACTTGCATGCCAAGTCGCTCACCTGTTGTAAACAAATTATGCGATTGTTGACACACGTTTCTTTTAAGTTACTCAAAAGTCAAAATACGTCCATTGATGCTGAACAACTGAAAACTACAGTCCTCGTGTGAACAGTTCAGACTATATCAAATATTAAAACCATTTACACGGAGTAAATGTAAAGATTTTGGAAAACGACGTCTGAAAATACTTTAGCTTCTTGTGGTGACTGAAGAAACGTAGACTGAACCAGAGAACACCGACACTTTGTGCCACAATTAACTTATTTTAAAAGTTGAAAGAGTCAGTGTCTTTCATTCATGTCAGTGTTTACCACAGGTATCAGTCAATTCTTCAGCAGACTGCACAGGAGGAAAATAAATTCCATCATCCACAAAGACAAAAAGTTAATTTGCTCTGTTTGGCCTACGTGTTGAGGGGAGAGGCCACGCAGCAGCGTACACATGAACGATGACATGCTTGCCAATATGTACATGTTCCGCCTGCCAAACAAAAGGGCTCTGCCAGCGGTGGAAACGCAAATCAAGCCAGACTTAACTTTTCTGACCTGTACTGCTGGGTGGAAACGGGGCTGTCGGCAGACGCTGTGCTGGCTAAATCATCATGGTGTGATAGCTGCATAACATTTGGCACATTTTTCAGGGCCCTTACCTGGATCTGGATTCCACAATGCGATATGACCTCCCAAGTTTCAAATGGAATAGTTCTTTGCTGATATTGAGTTGGCCTGGCCTTTTCTATGATGAATTCTTGAAGCTAATTAATAAACCTGCTCCGTTACGTAAATTCAGATTTGAGGGGTGGAACAACCCATGGTTTTCCCACCAAAAACTGGAAACCTTTTAAAAGATAGGGGCCATGCCTGATCCAAGGCAAGAACTATACATAGGCAGATTGGATCTTTTTTTTTTTTGTCAGCTCCGCAACAAATGCACCTTAAATAAGAAGGCTAAATCTAAATTTTATTGATCTAAAACTACCGAAAATTTAAAAGACCCCACAAAGTTTTGGAAGGTTGTGAGATTTGCTGCTGATGCAGTGCCTTCTAATGAGCTGTCTAATAGGTCACCGCAGTCTCATTTGAACACTGTGTGATACTGCAAGATTTGACCACTTATGGGGACCTACACTCCGTTGTGCAATATACAGAGCATAACTTCACATAGAAAAATGGATACTGTCTTGTTTTCGGTTGCAATCACCGAAGCAGTCGCGAGAAGTTGTTGTTGTTTTGTTTTTTTTCTTTTTTTTTTTTCTTTTCAGTTCCCAGTATGAAGGGAAGGCAAGGCAAATGGGAGACGTTGTTAGTAAGTGTTAGCCTACACAGCTAACCAGCGTAGCTGCGTTCTCTCATCTGCAAAACCGTCTTGTCATGTTTGTGTTCCCAGTCATAAACAAACTGCAACACATGCTCACTTTCCCACTGCATCATCACTTTTTCTCTGCATTTTCACTTTGTGTGTAATTTGCCCAAAAACTCAGATAAATGCTGTGGTTTTTTTTTTTCCCAATTACCTGGTCAAAGATTCTAAAAATCTTACTGATAAACGGCAAAATTAAATTACTTTAATGAACATTTCATTAAAGCAGGGCACTTGTTTGATTCCATCAATGCTGATTTAAAAAAAAAAAAGGTTCAGCTAGTGAATCTGTTGGCGTAAGATGTCCTCCTGTTTTTTTTTTGTTTTTTTTCTTCATTTTAATCCTGTGTTCTGAGGTCTGTATGTGCGCTGAAGACATTGGATTCCAAAAAAACAGTTGGTCCTGATGGTTTGGATCCATTTTTTTATTTATTTTTTAGTTGGCTGCTGAGCCTTGCATTTTTAATTTGAGCCTAAGCATGAACAAACTCTCTAAAGTCTGTAAATCTGCTTTTGTCCCGTTGCTAGGAGGCAAATCCTCAAATGTGAGCAACCACAGATCTATTTCTAAATTATGCATTTGGAAAAAAGTATTTGAAAAATTGGTCTGTGATCAATTGAAGGACTTCCTAGAAACAAACAATTTTTAAACCCTCTTCAGACTGCTTTAGGAAGCAATGCAGCATAGGTCTCCATCACAAATACTTCCATAGCTTCGGTTGGTTCAGAATTCAGCTGCCCGTATCATCACCAGAACCACCTCCATTCACCACGTTACCCCAGCCTGCAACAACTCCAGTGGCTCATGTTTAGGTTCTGCATCAAATTCAAATTCTCTTAACATTCAAGACTATCCACAACCTCACATCTTCATATCTGTCTGACCTCATCCTTGTTGCCACTCTTTTCGCACCTTCAGATCTTCCTCCTCATTCACTTGACTGCCCATCGCAGCGCGTCTCACCTCTATGGGTGCAGAGCATTCAGAGCTCTGGAACTCAGAAATATAAACTCTCTCCCACTTTTCCATTCCAAATTCAAACCCATCTGTTTAAGACTGCTTTTTCTATCTGACCAATTGCACTGCGTAATTTTAATGTTTTATTTCTTATGTATTTTAATGCTTTTTGTAATTTGTTTATTTCTATGTTTTGAGTCTTGAGAAAGGTGCCTATAAATAAAATTTATTGTCTGTTAGTAGAAACATTAAAAATAATTTGGAAAGATGGGGAGGTGATGGTCTAGTGGTTAAGCATTGGGCTTCAGACCAGAAGATCCTTGGTTCAAAACCCAGCCAGAACAGAAAATCACCAACTCGGCCCTTACCCCTCGGGTAAGGGCCTTAATCCCAAATTGCTCCCACTGTGTAGTGAGCGCCTGCATGGCAGCACCCCGACATTGGTGTTGCAAGTGCGTTTGGGTGAATGTGAGGCATAATTGTAAAGCGTAGTCACAATTAAAGACCTTTATTATATGGCTGGGATGCTATACGCGCTCTCATTAGCTGATTTCCAGTCGATAGTTTCCCATATTCTACAGGTTCCATGACATATGATCCGAAATGCGCCGTATCCCATTCATTGCAAACAGAAAACTAAAACACCGATTAGAAAAACCAAGTCAGCCATGAACGTACTCAATATATATCAAACAGCATCAGAAAAAAAAAAAAAACAGATTACCAAGCTTACCAGTTAACTACTGGACCAGCAAGTTCTTCATGGAGGTGAAGTGAACAGGTCTGACTACGAGCCCGATACCATAAGTCTATGGTTATATATCTATAATAGTAATAAACAAATTATTAACCTTGCTTGCGCAGTCTGTACGGCATTATCAGACTTGGGTGTTTTTTGCACGGACCCTCGCTAATGCGCACTCTGTACTTGCACTTAAGTCTACTTCCCATACAGAACTCACACGATTTATAATCCTTTAATCTATTTGTATGACAAGAAGATGATTTGGGCATGCCCGCGCATCTGTGGTCCCCAGAGGGTTTCTCATCTCTGCAGATGGAATCTCCACCAGAAGTCCCTCCAGCAACTTATCTCATAATGTGAAAACATTTGCATTTTAATTTGCAGAGTTTTAGATTTTAATGTGATAAATGACTGTTATTTGTACAGCAGTAGAAGCCTCTATTTTTGTACATCATTATGTCAGTTGCTTGTTTTTGTTTATGTTCAGTTGTGGCAGCACGGTGGTGTGGTGGTTAGCGCTGTTGTCTCACAGCAAGAAGGTCATGGGTTTGATTCCCACCTGGGGCCTTTCTTTGTGGGGTTTGCATGTTCTCCCCATGTTTGTGTGGGTTTCCTCCGGGTGCTTCGGATTCCTCCCACTTCCAAAGACCATAAGTTAGGTGACTCGGTGACTTTAAATTGACCTTATGTGTGTTTGTCTGTCTATCTATATATGTGGCTCTGTGATAGACTGCCACCCTGTCCAGGGTCTATCCACCCCTCAAACCAATGAATGGTAGCATAGACTCGAGCTCCCCCATGATGTTCACTTCTGTCTCAGCATTTACAGTAGTATGCAAATGTTTAAGGCACACTTATTGCATTAAAAATCATGAAAACCTGATAAATATGCCTCGGTGTTCTCCAGGACAGGCCACGGGGGAAGACCCAGGACACGCTGGAGGGACTATGTCTTGCAGCTGGCTTGGGAACGCCTTGGGGTTCCCCCGGAGGAGCTGGGGGAGGTGTGTGTGGTGGCTCGGGAGGTCTAGGATTTTTCCATTGAGTTCAGGTCTGGAGACTGTCCAGGCCACTCCAGAACCTTGTAATGCTTCTTATGGAGCCCCTCCTTAGTTGCCCTGGCTGTGTTTGGGGTCATTGTCATGCTGGAAGACCCAGCCATGACCCATCTTCAATGCTCTTACTGAAGGAAGGAGGTTGTTTGCTAAAATCTCGCAGTACATGACCCCATCCATCCCCCTTCAATACGTTGCAGTCGTCCTGTCCCCTTTGCAGAAAAGCACCCTCAAAAATGTTTCCACTCCCATGCTTCACAGTTGGGATGGTGTTCTTGAAGTTGTACTCAACCTTCTTCCTCCCAACACGGCAAGTGGAGTTGATACCAAAAAGCTGTATTTTGGTCTCATCTGACCACATGACCTTCTCCCATGCATTCTCTGGATCATCCAGATGGTCACTGATGAACTTCAGACAGGCCTGGACATGTGCTGGCATGGACAGGGGGACCTTGCTTGCCCTGCAGGATTTTAAACCATGATGGTGTAGTGCAGTGGTGTCCAAACTATTCCAGAAAGGACTGAGAGACCTCCAAAAATTTTCATGTTATAATGTGAAGTTTTGTAACAAACACAGATCGCAAAGGATTCTGGGTAAAATGTGCCTCTGCTAAACACTGATTGGTTGAGTCATTCATTATGTAAACCAACACATTTAATGTGATATGTGTCGTGCATTTGTGTTTACAGATAAATGTGCTTTTGTAAAATATTCCATTTTTTATTTGTAAAAACAGGCATCTTCAAAAACAAAAAGCCAAGTCCTGCATCATTTAGTATACATGGAGTAACGAGCTGCATTTAACATCTCACGACCACCTCTCGCACTGTGCCTGTGCAGACCGCAGACCTGTCTTGTAATGTTTTGTTTTAAACTTTGTCTCCCATCAAGGGTTTTTGTAAATTAAGTTTGGAAAAAGCTTCTGTTTACTTCTGCTTCCGGAAACACAAGTCTGACGTGTGGTTTTTGAACGTACAATGTGCGTGAGAACATACACTCAACAAAAATATAAACGCAACACTTTTGGTTTTGCTCCCATTTTGTATGAGATGAACTCAAAGATCTAAAACTTTTTCCACATACACAATATCACCATTTCCCTCAAATATTGTTCACAAACCAGTCTAAATCTGTCATAGTGAGCACGTCTCCTTTGCTGAGATAATCCATCCCACCTCACAGGTGTGCCATACCAAGATGCTGATTAGACACCATGATTAGTGCACAGGTGTGCCTTAGACTGCCCACAATAAAAGGCCACTCTGAAAGGTGCAGTTTTATCACACAGCACAATGCCACAGATGTCGCAAGATTTGAGGGAGCGTGCAATTGGCATGCTGACAGCAGGAATGTCAACCAGAGCTGTTGCTCATGTATTGAATGTTCATGTCTCTACCATAAGCCGTCTCCAAAGGCGTTTCAGAGAATTTGGCAGTACATCCAACCAGCCTCACAAACCGCAGACCACGGGTAACCACACCAGCCCAGGACCTCCACATCCAGCATGTTCACCTCCCAGATCGTCTGAGACCAGCCACTCGGACAGCTGCTGGAACAATAGGTTTGCATAACCAAAGAATTTCTGCACAAACTGTCAGAAACCGTCTCAGGGAAGCTCATCTGCATGCTCGTAGTCCTCATCGGGATCTCGACCTGACTCCAGTTCGTCGTCGTAACCGACTTGAGTGGGCAAATGCTCACATTCGCTGGCATTTGGCACGTTGGAGAGGTGTTCTCTTCACGGATGATGCGAAGGAGATGTGTTGCACTGCATGAGGCAAATGGTGGTCACACCAGATACTGACTGGTATCCCCCCCAATAAAACAAAACTGCACCTTTCAGAGTGGCCTTTTATTGTGGGCAGTCTAAGGCACACCTGTGCACTAATCATGGTGTCTAATCTGCATCTTGGTATGGCACACCTGTGAGGTGGGATGGATTATCTCAGCAAAGGAGACGTGCTCACTATCACAGATTTCGACTGGTTTGTGAACAATATTTGAGGGAAATGGTGATATTGTGTATGTGGAAAAAGTTTTAGATCTTTGAGTTCATCTCATACAAAATGGGAGCAAAACCAAAAGTGTTGCGTTTATATTTTTGAGTATAAATCGTGGCGCTCTGAACTCTTACACCTTGCGGTTCTGTGGTACAGTTTGAGCTGAAACCTACAGTGATTGAAAATATTAGCCCAGCTTCAGTTTGAATACTGCCATGAACACTACTAGCCAGTAGATGGCAGTAGAGACTTGCTAAAACAGAATTCCAGATAATCTGTGTTTTCTGCTACGTTTAAGATACGTGGAATTTAATAAACGCAAACACAATAACTATAAACCCAGTGAATATATTCACAAGAGTTTTAGGCACTAGAGTTTCATGCCGTTATCCATGGAGCTTGATCAGTGTCTCAAATACATTTTTCATGTCGTGAACGTAGATTATCCTATACCCATAATGCATCTGGACACAGCATGTCTACACTAAAACCTTAAAAATTAGCGCATTGCTTTAAAACTAAAACATATCTGATATTTTCATTTTATAAAACTTCAGATGTGACATTAATTTAAATAACTTGTCCGAAATTAGTTTGGGTTAAAATTTGAACCATAAGTTAAAAATGTATGCCTCTGGATGACTTGGGTGATATTGCTGTCGTATCAGTATGGGGTTAAAAGAAATTAGGTTTTTTTTTTTTTTTTTGACCAGTTCTCTTTTACCTGCAGAGGATAGTGGTTTCTTCTAGAAGCAGCTCTCCTCTTTTTGCAGAGGGTAGAACTACACATCTGCTACAAAACATTTAACAGGTCGGTGTTCAGCTGATTTTAAATTTTAGAAGAGTTTATAGCTGTTCAGCTTTGTTTACCGCGTTAATTCAATAATGAAAACTTTCTTTGATAATTGATTATCGGAACTCTGCCCACCACTGCTCCTGAGGCTCCTAAGACCTTCAGGCCACAGCTCCCGCTGCAGCAATGGAAGCTTTGGACATTGCCCATTCTGGTTCAATGCTCCCAACTTCCACAGGGATGCAGAGAAGCTCCACCGGAGGTGTGAGCTGAAGATCTGTCGGACAGTGGGCTCCTCCAGACGTTCCCAGTTCACCCGCACTATCTGTTTGGGCTTCCCAGGTCTGTCCAAAGTCCTCCCCCACCCTCTGATCCAACTCACCACCAGATGATCAGTTGACAGCTCTGCCCCTTTCTTCACCTGAGTGTCCAGAACATGCACCCTCAAATCAGATGATACAATCACAAAATCGATCTTCGGTCTAGGGTGCTCTGGTACCATGTACACTTATGAGCATCCTTACGTTTGAACATGGTGTTCCTTATGGACAGTCCGTGACTAGGACAGAAGTCCAATAACAAACGGCCATTCGGGTTTAGATCAGGAGGCTGTTCCTCCCAATCACACTTCTCCAGGTGTCTGTCATTGCCCACGTGTGCATTGAAGTCCCCCAGCAGAACACTGGAATCCCCCACCGGAGCCCCATTTTATTGCATTTCATGCAATAAATTGCAAATTATTTTAAAATCCTACATTGTGTGTTTTTTTTTTTGTTTTTTTTGTAAGATTGTCTCCACAGTTGAAGTGTGCCTACGATTAAAAAAAATTACAGACCTCTCCATTCTTGTAGGTCGGAAAAGTTGCAAAATCGTCAGTGTATCAAATAATTATTTTCCCCTACTGCAGGTCGCACCACAGTACAAGTCATAGGACATCAAAAACTATTTTAAGAACAATGCAACTTAAGCTGTAGGTGACACAATATGTAAAGGTTGTTGTTGTGGTGTGTTTTAGTATTTAGACTAAAATTAAATAACAATTGGAAATTTATCCTTTCCTGGTGTGCAGTTACTGAAGAGATAAATACGAGGGCTGTCCGTAAAGTATAGGTCCTTTTTATTTTTCAAAAACTATATGGATTTCATTCATATGTTTTTACGTCAGACATGCTTGAACCCTCGTGCGCATGCGTGAGTTTTTCCACGCCTATCGGTGACGTCATTCGCCTGTGAGCACTCCTTGTGGGAGGAGTCGTCCAGCCCCTCGTCGGAATTCCTTTGTCTGAGAAGTTGCTGAGAGACTGGCGCTTTGTTTGATCAAACTTTTTTCTAAACCTGTGAGACACATCGAAGTGGACATGGTTCGAAAAATTAAGCTGGTTTTCAGTGAAAATTTTAACAGCTGATGAGAGATTTTGAGGTGATTCTGTCACTTTAAGGACTTTTCACGGTGCGAGACGTCGTGCAGCGCTCTCAGGCGCCGTCATCAGCCTGTTTCAAGCTTAAAACCTCCACATTTCAGGCTCTATTGATCCAGGATGTCGTGAGAGAACAGAGACGTTTCAGAAGAAGTCGGTTTCAGCATTTTATCCGGATATTCCACTGTTAAAGGAGATTTTTTTAATGAAAGACGTGCGGACGGGTCCGCGCGTCGGGACGCAGCCGACGCGGCGCGGCGGCACAGGAAAAACACCTCCGTGTTGATAACCATTTGTTAAAATCCAGTTGGCTTTTGATGGCTTTCAGTGGAGTGAGTATATGAGAAATTGTTTATCAGCTGGAGATGTTCCAACTTGTCCTTAAGGCTTCCAGCAGAGGTGTTTTTCCTGTGATGGAGCGTCGCGGCGGCTGCGAGCCGACGCTGCAATCCGCCGCTGCAATCCGCCCGCACGTCTTTCATTAAAAAAATCTCCTTTAACAGTGGAATATCCGGATAAAATGCTGAAACCGACTTCTTCTGAAACTTCTCTGTTCTCTCACGACGTCCTGGATCAACAGAGTCTGAAATGTGGAGGTTTTAAGCTTGAAACAGGCTGATGACGCTGCCTGAGAGCGCTGAGCGACGTCTCGCACCGTGAAAAGTCCTTAAAGCGACAGAATCACCTCAAAATCTCTCATCAGCTGTTAAAATTTTCACTGAAAACCATCTTAATTTTTCGAACCATGTCCACTTCGATGTGTCTCACAGGTTTAGAAAAAATTTTGATCAAACAAAGCGCCAGTCTCTCAGCAACTTCTCAGACAAAGAAATTCCGACGAGGGGCTGGACGACTCCTCCCACAAGGAGTGCTCACAGGCGAATGACGTCACCGACAGGCGTGGAAAAACTCACGCATGCGCACGAGGGTTCAAGCATGTCTGACGTAAAAACATATGAATGAAATCCATATAGTTTTTGAAAAAAATAAAAAGGACCTATACTTTACGGACAGACCTCGTATTGAGATTTTGAACCACGTGCCACTAAAACCAGGAAATCCCGGCGAGTCCTGACATCAGAGGAGGAGGAAGTGGCATCACCACTGTAAACAATTATCTTAATAATTAATTTATGGATTTTTACAGGCTACTGACCACCCTGTTTCACAGAGTGGTTCGGGTCTGAGCTGCACCGTGTTTTCGTTGTCAGAGCAATTAATTCTCGCTAATGAATCCTTTTGATTGGCAGGTGGAACACTTATATTGACGAGTGCATGTGCACGGTGTCATGTGGCTTCTCCACTTGACACGGAGTCAAAACTGAGTATTTGCACATTTTATTTTGTGGACATTGGGATAATTTTGTCACGCGGGGAGGTGATGGTCTAGTGGTTAAGGTGTTGGGCTTGAGACCAGAAGATCCTCAGTTCAAATCCCCGCCTGACTGGAAAATCATTAAGGGCCCTTGGGCAAGGTCTTTAATCCCCTATTGCTCCCGGTGTGTAGTGAGCACCTTGTATGGCAGCACCCTGACATCGGGGGGGAATGTGAGGCATAATTGTAAAGTGCTTTGAGCGTCTGATGCGGATGGAAAAGCGCTATATAAATGCAGTCCATTTACCATTTATTTTACATGCTGACTGAGACATTAGGAGCAGATGAAGAGCTGCAAGTCCTTCAACTTGCTGCGCAAAGTGGCTCGCGGTGGAACAAGAGGATCCATCTGACGCAATGAACGGATTACACCTGTAGTTGACCGTCTCAGTTGCAGATCAGTACAGCAGAGACTCGACCCATCATGGGCTTTTCTTCAGCCTGTTCAACAAATTAAAATTTCAGATGCGTATTCATCAGACTGGAGATTATCTCACTGAAACGGACAGGTAAGACTATTATTTACTCCTTGTGTGAATGGTTATAATATCGTGTTACATTACTAACGTACAGTACATTAACTATTCAAGAAGGAAACTATATTTTTAAAATGGCTATTTTCAGTCCCTTGTGACATTTTCCAGACTTGGAATGTATGTACCTGTTTCTCAGGAAAAAAAAAAATCCATACTTTATTCTGATGTCAAACAGTAAAACTAAATTTTAACATTGGGACTTTTTTTTTTTTTTGTCCAGTGGCTGCAAATATCTGGTTTATATGCCGACGGTTTATTTTACTGTACATGGGATTGAACAATAAATTTACCTCAAACTTTGACGATGATGTTGGCTTCCATCCCACATGGCCGACTTCATTTTCCCAAATTTTTCTTCTGTTTGGATCTGAATGGAATCTGTACATCTTGAAGCCCTTGTGTCCATTTGTGCATCCAAATGCACAACAACCCGGGATTTTCCGGAAATGAATAAAAAAAGATGGATTTACATGCAGACAGACTAACAGCGAATGCTATTTTGGAACCAAGATGGCACCATGACCAATCCCTGACCCGTCATGTCAGCACCCTACTCTACAGCTTCAGAAAAACCTACAGACTGGACTTAAAGCTCCACACTAGGAAAAAAAAAATTCTGAAAACAGCTTAACCTCCACTGTGTTCACAACTGATTTGGGCTTGACTCAGCAGGTGCCATTCTGGTGATGATGACGTAGCAACAATATGGCTGCGGCTGAGGGCTGAAATGGAGCGCAGCCTTCAGACAGCTGTTTATCCTTCTCCTGCGCACTTACCGATTTTGATTGTTCAGGATTTTTTAAAATCTCAACATATTTGTGCACATTTTTTGGTGTCACCTACACATTAAAGTGAGTAGTTTTATAATCATTTTGATATTGCATAATTTGCAACAGTGTTTGTGTGGTATTCTCCTGGCCAGTATGCACTTACGTATAAAGAAATTAATATTGTGGAAGAAAAATATAGCTCATTTAATTCACTTACGGTCATGACTGTGCTTTAGTGGTTAGCACTGTTGCCTCACAGCAAGAAGGTCATGGGATCAACTCCCTCCTGTGGTCTTTCTGTGTGGAGTTTATGTTCTCCCCATGTTTTCGTGGGTTCCCTCCAGGTGCTCCAGCTTCCTCCCACATCCAAAGATATGCACGTTAGGTGGATTGGAAACTTTAAATTGTCTGTAGGTGTGCATGCAGGTGTGAATGTGATTGTTTTTCTATATGTGGCAGTCTGGGGTCCAGGGTGTACCTGCCTCACGCCCTGTGACTGCTGGGATAGGCCCCAACTCCCCATGACCCGATCTTGGATAAGTGGTTTAAGATGAGTGTGTGTGTGTGTGTGTGTGTGTGTGTGTGTGTGTGTGTGTGTGTGTGTGTGTGTGTAATTCAGTTTGTTGGCTCTGAATTTATTTTAACATGCCAAGAAAAATGAGGGTGGGGGAGTGGCATCAAATGGTACTTTTATTACAGCTCTGTACTGTACATAATTGGATATGTCCAATTTACAATTTACAAACCGGTAGCTTGAGACATACAGCCAATATTTAAGGTGTTTTATCATTATTCCGTAGAGCGTGTACACAGATTGGATGATTGCACCTTTTTTAATGCAAGATTTAAAATAACTGGGGTATGAATTTATTTTGTGCATACTTTTGTTTACTAATTACTGTTTTTCTGCACGTGTTTGTGTGCTCATTTAGCATCCACTGATGGGAAGTCCTGACATTTTGACGCTGTCCCTGCCTGAGTTGACAAAGCAACTGCGTGATGGTTCGCTGAATCCTGAAAATGTGCTTTACTCCTACATGGAAAAGGTTCGGCTCCCACCGCGTATTAACACAAATCACTGGGAAACAAATACCGAAATACTCAATCAGGTGGAAATGTATGTTTTCCATTGACCTCAGGTATCTTTAAAAGTACACTCAACAAAAACATAAACGCAACACTTTTGGTTTTGCTCCCATTTTGTATGAGATGAACTCAAAGATCTAAAACTTTTTCCACATACACAATATCACCATTTCCCTCAAATATTGTTCACAAACCAGTCTAAATCTGTGATAGTGAGCACTTCTCCTTTGCTGAGATAATCCATCCCACCTCACAGGTGTGCCATACCAAGATGCTGATTAGACACCATGATTAGTGCACAGGTGTGCCTTAGACTGCCCACAATAAAAGGCCACTCTGAAAGGTGCAGTGTTGTTTTATTGGGGGGGGGGATACCAGTCAGTATCTGGTGTGACCACCATTTGCCTCTTGCAGTGCAACACATCTCCTTTGCATAGAGTTGATCAGGTTGTCAATTGTGGCCTGTGGAATGTTGGTCCACTCCTCTTCAATGGCTGTGCGAAGTTGTTGGATATTGGCAGGAACTGGTACACGCTGTCGTATACGCCGGTCCAGAGCATCCCAAACATGCTCAATGGGTGACATGTCCGGTGAGTATGCCGGCCATGCAAGAACTGGGACATTTTCAGCTTCCAAGAATTGTGTACAGATCCTTGCAACATGGGGCCGTGCATTATCCTGCTGCAACATGAGGTGATGTTCTTGGATGTATGGCACAACAATGGGCCTCAGGATCTCGTCACAGTATCTCTGTGCATTCAAAATGCCATCAATAAAATGCACCTGTGTTCTTCATCCATAACAGACGCCTGCCCATACCATAACCCCACCGCCACATGGGCCACTCGATCCACAACATTGACATCAGAAAACCGCTCACCCACACGACGCCACACACGCTGTCTGCCATCTGCCCTGGACAGTGTGAACCGGGATTCATCCGTGAAGAGAACACCTCTCCAACGTGCCAAACGCCAGCGAATGTGAGCATTTGCCCACTTAAGTCGGTTACGACGACGAACTGGAGTCAGGTCGAGACCCCGATGAGGACGACGAGCATGCAGATGAGCTTCCCTGAGTTGGTTTCTGACAGTTTGTGGAGAAATTCTTTGGTTATGCAAACCGATTGTTTCAGCAGCTGTCCAAGTGGCTGGTCTCAGACGATCTTGGAGGTGAACATGTTGGATGTGGAGGTTCTGGGCTGGTGTGGTTACACGTGGTCTGCGGTTGTGAGGCTGGTTGGATGTACTGCCAAATTCTCTGAAACGCCTTTGGAGACGGCTTATGGTAGAGAAATGAACATTCAATACACGAGCAACAGCTCTGGTTGACATTCCTGCTGTCAGCATGCCAATTGCACGCTCCCTCAAATCTTGCGACATCTGTGGCATTGTGCTGTGTGATAAAACTGCACCTTTCAGAGTGACTTTTTATTGTGGACAGCCTAAGGCACACCTGTGCACTAATCAGCATCTTGATATGGCACACCTGTGAGGTGGGATGGATTATTTCATCAAAGGAGAAGTGCTCACTATCACAGATTTAGACTGGTTTGTGAACAATATTTGAGGGAAATGGTGATATTGTGCATGTGGAAAAAGTTTTAGATCTTTGAGTTCATCTCATACAAAATGGGAGTCACAATTTGGACTTTAGCAGCAGTGGAACACCAAAATGTAAGTCCCTTTTCTGTTTATAAATGAATAAAATATCAAATGACAAGGATCTATTTTAGCCGTTATATAAAGATAATGAATGTCTTTACATTCTTTCAATGGTACGAATATTTCTTGCGGTGAAAGCTGGAACAAACCATTCGACTCTGTTTCGCCGAGTTGAATAGTTTGTTCCAGCTTTCACTTAATGAAATATTCGTACCATTGAAAGAATGTAAAAACATTCATTATCCTTATATAACGGCTAAAATAGATCCTTGTCATTTGATATTTTATTCATTTATAAACAGAAAAGGGACTTACATTTTGGTGTTCCACTGCTGCTAAAGTCCAAATTGTGACGTGTAATCAAGTTATGTTGTGCACTGACTTCGGACTTCCATTAAAAAAAGACTTTGTGTAGTTCCTCACTCCAGCCAAAAATCACGTCAGCATTTCATGTGAACGTCTTCATGCATCCAGATGACTTACAGCAGAGTGGATTTTGTTACAAGAATTAGCAGCGTCAGTTAGCTCAATCAAATCATGTCTCTGTAGAGTCGTTTCTCACAAGCACGCACACACACACGACCGGGTCAGCGCTTGTGCGTGCGTGTACTACCAAAAAGACTGTGTACATCCTCAGTGCAGCGAGGGGGGGAAAAAAAAATCACATCAGAAATTAGTCCAGCTTTTTATTCTTTCTTCCTGCTAATGGCCTCCAGACAGCACTGTGTGTGTGTATGGGCGGGCAGAGTGCAGTGGTGGCAAACTGCACTCTAAATGCAATGAAACACAAATGGGACAAATAAATTTATGTGACGTTTATTTATTTGGCTCCCCATTAGCTGCAGCTGAGCTGCAGTTATTCTTCCTGGGGTCCACACAAGTCAACAAACAATATACAGAAATCAAAAATATATAAAACTAGAAGCACTCGGAGAGCACAAACCTCCGCCAAGGCCATAGGGTCACTGACATCACATGGAATACCCTTTGGCAAAGAGACTTATTCCACGTTGTTTCACGCATCTACCGTCATGTTTCAGATTCAGTAGTTAACCCTATGGGGTCCGAGGGCATTTTTGAACAGTTCACTCGCCTGGCTTAAATGTTTTATTATTGCTGTTAACAGCTCTCCCTGCATCCCACAATCAAGTTTTATATCTTTTTTTTTTTTTTTCAGGACAACCTGTACTTTCAAAATATATATGCTATAGTTGTTTTATAAGTGTAATAAAGGTTTACAATCAGAAATAAAAAAGGAAAAAGTAAAGTGGAAAATGTCCACACACATTTATTCAAAACACATAGCAAACTATAATAAATGATTAACGCATCACTCCTAAAAACAATCTTTGGTGTGTCACGTGAGGTGAATCTGCCCTACGATTAGATTTTGGAAAACCATGTGACGGTGGCTCGAACGTCCGTGGAGTTAACTTTTCAGCAAAAAAAGTAAGTTTCTATCTCGTATCATTAAAAAGTTATTTATAATTTAGTAAAGCTTGGTCTCAGCCATCGTATACAACCCCTGGCAATTATGGGATCACCGGCCTCGGAGGATGTTCATTCAGTTGTTTAATTTTGTAGAAAAAAAGCAGATCACAGACATGACACAAAACTAGTCATTTCAAATGGCAACTTTCTGGCTTTAAGAAATCAGGAAAAAAAAATTGTGGCAGTCAGTAACGGTTACTTTTTTAGACCAAGCAGAAGGAAAAAAATATGGACTCACTCAATTCTGAGGAATAAATTATGGAATCACCCTGTAAATTTTCATCCCCAAAACTAACACCTGCATCAAATCAGATCTGCTCGTTAGTCTGCATCTAAAAAGGAGTGCTCACACCTTGGAGAGCTATTGCACCAAGTGGACTGACATGAATCATGGCTCCAACACGAGAGATTTCAATTGAAACCAAGGAGAGTATTATCAAACTCTTAAAAGAGGGTAAATCACGCAATGTTGGAAAAGATGTTGGTTGTTCAGTTAGCTGTGTCTAAACTCTGGACCAAATACAAACATGGGAAGGTTGTTAAAAGCAAACATACTGGTAGACCAAGGAAAACATCAAAGCGTCAAGACAGAAAACTTAAAGCAATATGTCTCAAAAATCAAAAATGCACAACAAAACAAATGAGGAACAAATGGGAGGAAACTGGAGTCAACGTCTGTGACCGAACTGTAAGAAACCGCCTAAAGAAAATGGTATTTACATACAGAAAAGCTAAACGAAAGCCATCATTAACACCTAAACAGAAAAAAAACAAGGTTACAATGGGCTAAGGAAAAGCAATCGTGGACTGTGGATGACTGGATAAAAGTCATATTCAGTGATGAATCTTGAATCTGCATTGGGCAAGGTGATGATGCTGGAACGTTTGTTTGATGCCGTTCCAATGAGATTTATAAAGATGACTGCCTGAAGAGAACATGTAAATTTCCACAGTCATTGATGATATGGGGCTGCATGTCAGGTAAAGGCACTGGGGAGTTTACATTGATATTTTGGACACTTTTCATATCCCATCAATTGAAAGGATGTTTGGGGATGATATCATTTTTCAAGATGATAATGCATCTTACCATAGAGCAAAAACTGTGAAAACATTCCTTGCAAAAAGACACATAGGGTCAATGTCATGGCCTGCAAATAGTCCGGATCTTAATCCAATTGAAAATCTTTGGAAGTTGAAGAAAATGGTCCATGACAAGGCTCCAACTTGCAAAGCTGATCTGGCAACAGCAATCAGAGAAAGTTGGAGCCAGATTGATGAAGAGTACTGTTTGTCACTCATTAAGTCCATGCCTCAGACTGCAAGCTGTTATAAAAGCCAGAGGTGGTGCAACAAAATACTAGTGATGTGTTGGAGCGTTCTTTTGTTTTTCATGATTCCATAATTTTTTTCCTCAGAATTGAGTGATTCCATATTTTTTCCCTCTGCTTGGTCTAAAAAAGTAACTGTTACTGACTGCCACAATTTTTTATTTTTTTTCCTGATTTCTTAGTGTTTCTTAAAGCCAGAAAGTTGCCATTTGAAATTACTTTAGTTTTGTGTCATGTCTGTGATCTGCTTTTTTTTCTACAAAATTAAACAACTGAATGAACATCCTCCAAGGCCGGTGATTCCATAATTTTTGCCAGGGGTTGTACGATGGTGTCGGCCCCAGAGGGTTAAACCGTTAAATCTTCTGCAAATGTATTTAGGTGATTCTTAGACTACGGGCACTTATGTCCTTTGATCATATTGTATGAAAAACAGAAAAAAGGGGAAATTCATATATTTTCATATATATATAATACACTAACGCTCGGCCGTACTAGCATCTCGGTCTGATCTGGAACCTAGAGGAGGTCCTACTTTCAAATCTTGCTAGCTCTCCAAGACTACCAACACGATGACTGGTTGCTGACATACTTTATTACAAATTAAACCTCTTGCTCTGCGAGTCAGCAGATGTACTTCCGGAAAACCTTTTATTCTGCATTTCTCTGCCCAAGCAATTGCAGAAACAGCGCAATACTGACCAGACAGAGTGAAACGAATGTTGCAACGTCAGATCATGAACCTACTGAACTTTCATGTGAAAGTGATGGCTCAGCATTCATTCAGATTGGTGAACCTGCACTTGGAAAAAGTCAGGAATATGTTAGGCGATACGGACTTTGTGCCAGGTTGGGGATGCATCACGTGCTGCTCTGTACAGGCAAGAGACGACACGCTTCACCCCCTGCTATTTTAACTTTTTAGAGTCTGTTGAATTTTGAATCCAGATGTGTACCAAGTCTGCTCTCTATACTAAAGCCGGATGCTGTTTTAATGCAGTTATAACGGCACTGTGAACGCACGTGTGGAACTCTCCACAACACTGTTTTTATAGGCTGCCTGAACTCACGGTAGACATTTATTAACTGACGAATGTCCATAAGTGCAAAACTCTCACCTGTGAGAAATTCATTAACAGCACATCCATGTATGTCGCCATTTCAAAGTACATAAATGTTTGCTGCTTTTCCCCAGACTCTAGAGGTCCATAATAAGGTGAACTGCTGTACAGGAGTTTTGTTGGAGAGTTTTGACGACGTTAAAACCATTGACACCAGCAGTAAAGGCCTTTTGTATGGAGTTCCAATTAGCATTAAAGAAAACTACAATTACAAGGTAATTAGTTGCTGTGGTTCACCATCATCCTTACATAATTAATGCAGTGACTATGTTTCTCCTAACACTGATTTTTGCCTCTTTTTATACACAAGAACACTGTCTCCTCCTGTGGCCTGGTCAAGTTCTTGGACCAACCTTCTAAGGAGGACGGTGTGCTCGTAAAAGTGCTGAAGAGACAAGGAGCTATTCCCTTTGTCAAGACAAATGTGCCCCAAAGCATGTTAAGGTAAACCATTCCTAAACTGAATTGGCACTTGTGTTGACTATTAGTCATCACAGACTGCAATATAGATAAACTCTAACTTGAAAATGAGCACAAAATCCAGCCTGCTACAGGCTCATATTATGACCTTGTCACATATGGAGTTGGCTCCCTTTACTATCCATACCTTCTGCAGTCACGGTAATAACCTTGCAGGCCTGTCCAGTCACACAGATACAGATTTCTTTTCATTGTAACAGGTACAACAAAAAGTACAAATGTAAACCTATGAATAAACAACATGCAGACTTTCAAGGTCCAAGGAAGACAAAGAACATAAATTTAAAGGGCCGGTCACACGGCACAGCATTTGCTGAACGAAGGAAAATTCACAAATCGTCAAAAAGTGGACAAATGAGCCTGGACTTCTTCCATCACCGAAAAGCCTGCGAGTGCAGAGTGCATAAAAGACCAAAACTAACAAAAGAAAAACGATGTGAATGGCGACGTTGACGCTTTAAGCAAAATCAAAAGGAAGCACCAGCGTGTGATCATTTCTGCAGCGGCGTCTGTGCTGCCTACAGCTGTGTTGTCATGACAACGTGCACGAACATGCACGTCGCAGCCAGAGATGTTAAGAGGCTGGGGAGAGAGGAGCTGGAGATTGGATGACTATCAAACCGAATGCTGACGGTACAGGAACTAGGCAAACAATGAGGAACCGTCAAGACAGAAAGCAAAACAGAATATGGAGGAATTGAGGTTATCAGGATTCATTCGCATTTTTCAACAGTTTGTAAATTCTGAGGAAGTGCCAGCTACAGAAACGAAGCTGGACAATGGTTAAACGATGTTTCCAAAAGTCAAAGTAAGTCCAAATTTCTTGTTTCGTTTTGGCTTCGTGTCCTTTGTTAGTGCCGTGTGACCGGGGCTTAACAGAATAAAAGTATGTACAAAAGTGTAAGTTAAAAAATTTTTTAAGTATGTAGTAGCAAAAAATATATAAAAATGAGAAAATTGCAAAACCGTGGATATTTCAGTAGCAGTGGATATTGCACATTAACAAATATTGCACTTATTTCAGTGTGATATATGATATGGCTGTTTTATTTCAGTGGCATTGATAGCTCTAATTGCGGTTGGGTAAAGCTGTTTTTCAGTCCATTTGTTCTTGCTTTAATGGGTCTGTACCATCTGTCTGATGGCAGCCGCTCAAACAGACAGTGGCCAGGGTGGGATGAGTCTTTTAGCATGGTGTTGGCTCTCCTGAGATGGTAAGAGCCGTGAAGGTCCCCCAGTGTGGGTAGAGGGTACCCAGTGATCTTCTCTGCTATTTTAACTCTCTGGAGCTCTTTCCTGTTTGCCACTGTGCAACTGGCAAACCATGTACAGAGGCAGTATGTGAGGATGTTCTCCATGGTATAGTAAAAAGACACAAGCAATCTCTGGTTTACTTTTGCTGAGGATTCTCAGAAAGTGGAGTCTTTGCTGTGTCTTCTGTACCTCTTGGTGTTCCTGTCCCAGATCAGTTTCTCCTATGTGGACTCCCAGGAAATGGAAGTCTCTGACCCTTTCCACACAGGTCCCACCAATGATAATGGGCTGAATGTCTGTTTCATTTCTAATGTTTATAATTTGTTTCTCTGCATGTCTTTCTCCAGTTATGAATCTAGCAACCCCATCTATGGCCGGACAGTGAACCCTCATAACTACCAGAAGACTGCTGGAGGTTCAACAAGTGGAGAGGGGGCTCTCATCGCAGCAGGAGGCTCTGTGCTCGGGTTCGGCACTGATATTGGGGGCAGTGTTCGTATTCCTGCCTCTTTCTGTGGGATCTCTGCCTTCAAGCCCACAGGAGGCCGACTCAGGTAAAGATTTCTAGTTTGCTGTGTCTTATGGATTAGTAATACTTGTGCAGTAGCTGAGAAGTGCCATTTATTACAGTCAGCAAATGTGTATAAGGGCCCCTTCACATAGTGCAAATTTGGTCGATTTGCGCACGATGCAGAAATCGTAGCTGCTTCACTGTCAGGACAGGGGGCTGGCCACAGCTGTTGAGACATCTCCGGTTCTGGACATCATAGCTGCAGCACACGTCCCGTGTTTTGACGGACACACGCTTGTGTCAAAATGCATAAAAATGGACCGTCAGTTCATATGGATACGCAGCAGGCGATCTGAATGTCACGTCTGACAGGACACACGTATTGGGCTGTGAGTGGCGCACCGCAGGTCTGAGACAACCCAACAGTGACAAATATGCCACTTTCAACCACGTATCAGCAACAATACGTCGTTCAGTCAGTTATCATAGCGCTTCTTTTTTAGAAAATACGTTAATCTGCTTGTAATTTTAGTCATTTCATGCACCTGTTACAAGACAGTGACTGTTTGTCTGGTAATCAGAGCATGCAGGTTCAAATCCCGTGAGTGGCTTTTTTTTTTTTCCATTTAACTGCAGGGTTTTGTATTGCATTCCCTTTTATGTATATCAGTCCAGTGATATTCACTAATTATACAGCTGTTTTTTTTTTAATTTTCCTCTACTGATGTGGAGGAAAATAAAATATAAACCTCACAGAACACTGTGTTCCTGCTTGAAAGACTGCCTCACGTGCACGAACCATCTCACCGGGATCTTGCACGCCTGCACATCGGTGCAATGTTTTGTGGTTCGCTCATATAAGCTGTTTCGCCCTGAGTTGTACTTATTCGCACTATGTGTGAAGGGGCCCTAACTTTCGGCCCAATCTGAACCGGGAGTAAGGAGCTAAAGAGGAAGGTCACATTCAGAAACTTCAAATCATTAGAAGTTATCTACACTGACAAAGCCCTCATTGCTGATGCACAGCAGCTGGAGGAGGAAGAAAAAGATCCTGAAGACACTCCAGATGAAGAAATCATCTAGAATCGTCCACAGTGACGATCACTCCCAAAAACGATAAAATCAAAATTGGCTTTTATAGGTAGTCTAAATTTTTGGGACCCACAACTTGACCATGAGTAAAACAGAATTGCGACTTACGCATGCGAGTTAACGGGGCTTGGCTGTACTTTGTCTAGAAATTCTCCTCTCACAATAGATCTGTTTTTAAAAGAATGGTTCAAAATTCAACTTTGATGAATTCTTATTTTTCTATGTTCATAATAATCTAAAAACTATATTCATGATAATTAATATAATTTTTCAGTATCTGAAGTCAGACATCTTTCTATTTGCTGAGCAATCAGATGTATTGCCAACCAGCTCGCCCCCACCTTCACCAGGATCTTCAACCTCTCCCTGGACTAAGCAGTCATCCCGTCCTGCCTGAAAACCTCCACCATAATCCCGGTGCCGAAGAAGTCTCCCATCACCAGCCTGAATGATTACTGCCTGGTGGCCCTCATTCCGGTAATCATGAAGTGCTTTGAGAGACTGGTTCTTCAGCACATCAAGGACCACCTCCACCCTCACCAGTTTGCATACAGGGCAAACAGATCCACAGAGGACGCCATCGCCGTAGCTCTCCACTCTGCTCTAAACCACCTGGAGCAGCCGCACAGCTACGTCCGAATGCTCTTTGTGGATTATAGTTCTGCCTTTAACACAATAATCCCGGACAGACTCACCACAAAACTGGACACTCTCGGCTTACACCCTCTTACATGTGCCTGGATTAAAGACTTTCTTTCCAACCGTCTCCAGACTGTGAGACTCGGCCCCCACCTCTCCTCCACGCACACGCTGAGCATCGGCTCTCCACAGGGCTGCGTGCTGAGCCCCCTCCTCTACTGCCTCTACACCTACGACTGCAGACCGGCCCACAAGAACAACCTTATTGTCAAGTTTGCAGATGATACCACAGTGGACGGTCTCATCTCTGGAGGTGATGAGGCCGCCTACAGAAAGGAGATCCCGCAGCCTGGTGCTCAAAGAACAACCTCTCTCTGAACACTAGGAAGACCAGAGAGATCATCATTGACTTCAGGAAACACTGCACCGACCCTGCCCCCCTTCTCATCAGCGGCGAGCATGTGGAAAGAGTCCACACCTTCAGGTATCTTGGCGTTCTCATCTCAGCCTGCATCTCCTGGTCCGACAACATCTCCTCTATCCTCAAGAAGGCTCAGCAGCGGCTACACTTCCTGAGAGTCCTCAGGAAGTACAACCTCAACACCGACCTGCTGCTGGCCTTCTACCGCTCATCCATTGAGAGCCTGCTGACATACTGCATCACAGTATGGTTTGGCAGCTCCACCGCTACTGACAGGGAGAGAATGCAGAGGGTTGTAAAGGCAGCACAGAAGATCATCGGCCACCCTCTCCCCTCCCTGTTGGACATCTACACCTCCCGCTGCCTCAATAGAGCCAAAGCGAACTCCAAAGACTGCTTTCACCTTGGCTCTGCCCTGTTTGACCTGTTGCCCTCAGGGAGGCGCTACAGCTCACAAGGACAAAAACGGACTGAAAAACAGTTTCTTCCCCAAAGCCATAACCACATTGAACTCTAGCATGCACTGATCCTCCTCGTGCAATCCTAACCATGTGCAATCACCCATGTACATTATACATTTTGTGCAATATATTTGTATCCTAAGCCACACCTTGCATTAGTGTCAATTGTATATATATTTTTCCTTACATTGTTGAATTTTTCTCTATTCTATCTGTTTTTGATATATATATTCTTGCACTATTTTATAGCAGGGGTGGTGGCCAAGTGGTTAATGTGCTTGGTTTCAGTTCAGAAGGTTCCGGGTTCAAATCCCACCCCTGCCACATTTCTCCATGTAATGTGGAGTTGCTTCAGGAAGGACATCCGGCGTAAAACCTGTGCCAGTTCAACATGCAGATCCACCTTGGATTTGCTGTGGCGACCCCGAGTGCAAACAAGGGAGCAGCCGAAGGGACTTACTTACTATTCTTGCACTATTATTTTTTATTCTGTTTTATTGCACTGCAACTGGTTGGCCTTAATCTCATTGTACCAATGTATAATGACAATAAAAGGCATTCTGATTCTCTGATATTTCTTCAATTTTATTGATCTATGGATGCTACGACTTTCAGTTGAACACTTAGCCAAGACTAACTGAAAATTGCATACATTCACTCTAAGTTGTTCTTTCACCATATTACTTGCCATCATACTGATCAGACCAGTTTGAACGTAATCAAGGACATATAAATTATATATTTAATGGTAGTTAAATAAGAAGACTGACAATGTTCAAGATCAACAGTTGCTACACCGCAGTGCTCCTGCATGTCTAGGATTGTGATATGGATATACACATTTTTTTTTTTTTCATCTTCTATTGTTGGAACTCAATTGATACTTTGTAATTCAACAATTTGGCTGATTAAATTGTTTCATTGTTGCTGATAAATTGTATGTTTTTTATTATTGTAAAACAGACATAAATTAATATGTTTTGTGTATATTGCAATAAATCAGATTTAGGCCTCATATATGCTAAGTTGTACCATGGTGAGGACAGGAAGAGAAATGGTGTTGGGGTCATTTTAAAGGAAGAGTATGTTAAAAGTGTGTTGGAGGTTAAGCGAGTGTCTGACAGGGTGATGAGTGTGAAGTTGGAAATTGAAGGGGTGATGATGAATATCATCAGTGCATATGTCCCACAGGTAGGTTGTGAGATGGAGAAAGATTTCTGGAGTGTATTACATGAGGTGGTGGAGAGTGTGCCCAAGCATGAAAGAGTGGTGATAGGAGCAGACTTCAATGGGCATGTTGGTGAAGGGAACAGAGGTGATGAGGAAGTAATGGGTAGATATGGTATCAAGAATAGGAATGGGGAAGGACAGATGGTAGTTGATTTTGCAAAAAGGATGGAAATGGCTGTGGTGAATACCTACTTTAAGAAAAGGGAGGAGCACAGGGTAACATAAGAGTGGAGGAAGGTGCACACAGGTGGACTACATTCTTTATAGGAGATGCAAGCTGAAAGAAATCACAGACTGTAAGGTGGTAGCAGGAGAGAGTGTCACTAGACAGCATAGGATGGTTGTTTGTAGGATGACTTTAGAGGTAAAGAAGAGAGTGAGAGCTCAACAAAGGATCAGATGGTGGAAGCTGAAGGAGGAAGACTGTGTGAAATTTAGCGAGCAGGTGAGAGAAGCACTAGTTGGAGGGGAAGCAATTTTGGACAACTGGAAAAGTACTGCAGATGTGGTGAGGGAGACAGGGCAGTACTGGGTATGACATCTGGACAGTGGAAGGAAGACAAGGAGACTTGGTGGTGGAATGAAGAGGTCCAGGAAAGCATAAGGAGAAAGAGGTTGGCGAAAAAGTTTTGGGATAGTCGGAGAGATGAAGAAAGTAGACAGGAGTACAAGGAGATGCGGCGTAAGGCGAGAAGAGAAGTGGCAAAAGCAAAGGAAAAGGCATATTGCGAGCTGTACAAGAAGTTGAATAGTAAGGAAGGAGAAAAGGACTTGTACCGATTGGCCAGACAAAGGGACAGAGCTGGAAAGGATGTGCAGCAGGTTAGGGTGGTAAAAGATGCACATGGTAATGTGCTGACAATGTGTTCTTTATGTTCTCTAATGTCATATACCAACACAGAGCAGAGTAGCTACCTAAACTCTGTAAGGGAGTTAGAGTATCTTGTCAATAGTTTTACATCCTCATTGAAGACAACTTTGGATGCTGTAGCTCCTCTGAAAAAGAGAGCTTTAAATCAGAAGTGTCTGACTCCGTGGTATAACTCACAAACTCGTAGCTTAAAGCAGATAACCCGTAAGTTGGAGAGGAAATGGCGTCTCACTAATTTAGAAGATCTTCACTTAGCCTGGAAAAAGAGTTTGTTGCTCTATAAGAAAGCCCTTCGTGAAGCTAGGACATCTTTCTACTCATCACTAATTGAAGAAAATAAGAACAACCCCAGGTTTCTTTTCAGCACTGTAGCCAGGCTGACAAAGAGTCAGAGCTCTATTGAGCTGAGTATTCCATTAACTTTAACTAGTAATGACTTCATGACTTTCTTTGCTAACAAAATTTTGACTATTAGAGAAAAAATTACTCATAACCATCCCAAAGATGTATCGTTATCTTTGGCTGCTTTCAGTGATGCCGGTATTTGGTTAGACTCTTTCTCTCCGATTGTTCTGTCTGAGTTATTTTCATTAGTTACTTCATCCAAACCATCAACATGCTTATTAGACCCCATTCCTGCCAGGCTACTCAAGGAAGTCCTACCATTATTTAATGCTTCAATCTTAAATATGATCAATCTATCTTTGTTAGTTGGTTATGTACCACAGGCCTTTAAGGTGGCAGTAATTAAACCATTACTTAAAAAGCCATCACTTGACCCAGCTATCTTAGCTAATTATAGGCCAATCTCCAACCTTCCTTTTCTCTCAAAGATTCTTGAGAGGGTAGTTGTAAAACAGCTAACTGATCACCTGCAGAGGAATGGTCTATTTGAAGAGTTTCAGTCAGGTTTTAGAATTCATCATAGTACAGAAACAGCATTAGTGAAGGTTACAAATGATCTTCTTATGGCTTCGGACAGTGGACTTATCTCTGTGCTTGTTCTGTTGGACCTCAGTGCTGCTTTTGATACTGTTGACCATAAAATTTTATTACAGAGATTAGAGCATGTCATAGGTATTAAAGGCATTGCGCTGCGGTGGTTTGAATCATATTTGTCTAATAGATTACAGTTTGTTCATGTAAATGGGGAATCTTCTTCACAGACTAAAGTTAATTATGGAGTTCCACAAGGTTCTGTGCTAGGACCAATTTTATTCACTTTATACATGCTTCCCTTGGGCAGTATTATTAGACGGTATTGCTTAAATTTTCATTGTTACGCAGATGATACCCAGCTTTATCTATCCATGAAGCCAGAGGATACTCACCAATTAGCTAAACTGCAGGATTGTCTTACAGACATAAAGACATGGATGACCTCTAATTTCCTGCTTTTAAACTCAGATAAAACTGAAGTTATTGTACTTGGCCCCACAAATCTTAGAAGCATGGTGTCTAACCAGATCGTTACTCTGGATGGCATTTCCCTGATCTCTGGTAATACTGTGAGAATCTTGGAGTTATTTTTGATCAGGATATGTCATTCAAAGCGCATATTAAACAAATATGTAGGACTGCCTTTTTGCATTTACGCAATATCTCTAAAATCAGAAAGGTCTTGTCTCAGAGTGATGCTGAAAAACTAATTCATGCATTTGTTTCCTCTAGGCTGGACTATTGTAATTCATTATTATCAGGTTGTCCTAAAAGTTCCCTAAAAAGCCTTCAGTTGGTTCAGAATGCTGCAGCTAGAGTACTGACGGGGACTAGCAGGAGAGAGCATATCTCACCCGTGTTGGCCTCCCTTCATTGGCTTCCTGTTAATGCTAGAATAGAATTTAAAATTCTTCTTCTTATTTATAAGGTTTTGAATAATCAGGTCCCATCTTATCTTAGGGACCTCATAGTACCATATTACCCCATTAGAGCGCTTCGCTCTCAGACTGCGGGCTTACTTGTAGTTCCTAGGGTTTGTAAGAGTAGAATGGGAGGCAGAGCCTTCAGCTTTCAGGCTCCTCTCCTGTGGAACCAGCTCCCAATTCAGATCAGGGAGACAGATACCCTCTCTACTTTTAAGATTAGGCTTAAAACTTTCCTTTTCGCTAAGGCTTATAGTTAGGGCTGGATCGGGTGACCCTGGACCATCCCTTGGTTATGTTGCTTTAGACGTAGACTGTGTTTCATAATTATTGTATGGCCTTGCCTTGCAATGTGGAGCGCCTTGGGGCAACTGTTTGTTGTGATTTGGCGCTATACAAGAAAAAAGTTGATTGAAGTTGAAGTTGATTGACAAGTGAGGAGTGTGTGCTGAGAAGGTGGAGGGAATATTTTGAAGAGTTGATGAATAAAGAAAATGAGCGAGAGAAAAGGCTGGATGATGTGGCGAGAGTAAATCCGAAAGTAAAAGAGATTAGCAAGGAAGAAGTGAGGGCTGCTATGAAGAGGATGAAGAGTGGAAAGGCAGTTGGTCCAGATGACATTCCAATGGAGGCATGGAAATGTCTAGGAGAGATGGCAGTAGAGTTTCTAACCAGATTGTTTAATAAAATCTTGGAAAGTGAGAGGATGCCTGAGGAGTGGAGACGAAGTGTGCTGGTTCCTATTTTCAAGAACAAGGGTGATGTGCAGAGCTGCAGTAACTACAGAGGCATAAAGCTGATCAGCCACAGCATGAAGTTATGGGAAAGAGTAGTAGAAGCTAGGCTTAGAAAACAGGTGAAGATCTGTGAGCAGCAATATGGTTTCATGCCGAGAAAGAGCACTACAGATGCAATGTTTGCTCTGAGAATACTGTTGGAAAAGTACAGAGAAGGACAGAAAGAGTTCATTGTGTGTTTGTGGACTTAGAAAAAGCTTATGATAGGGTGCCAAGAGAAGAGTTGTGGCATTGTATGAGGAAGTCTGGAGTGGTAGAGAAGTATGTTAGGGTAGTGCAGGACATGTACAAGAATAGTGTGACAGCGGTGAGATGCGCAGTCGGAATGACAGACTCATTCAAGGTGGAGGTGGGATTACACCAAGGATCAGCTCTGAGTCCTTTCTTGTTTGCAGTGGTGATGGACAGGTTGACAGATTAGATCAGACAGGAGTCCCCATGGACTATGATGTTTGCAGATGACATTGTGATCTGTAGTGAGAGTAGAGAGCAAGTTGAGTCTAGTCTGGAGAAGTGGAGATATGCTTTGGAGAGAAGGGGAATGAAAGTCAGTAGAAGCAAGACTGAGTACATGTGTGTGAATGAGAGGGACCCCAGTGGAATAGTGCAGTTACAAGGAGTAGAAGTGGTGAAAGTAGATGAGTTTAAATATTTGGGGTCAACTGTTCAAAGTAATGGAGAGTGTGGTAGAGAGGTGAAGAAGAGAGTGCAGGCAGGGTGGAGTGGGTGGAGAAAGGTGGCAGGAGTGATTTGTGACCGAAGAATATCAGCAAGAGTGAAGGGGAAAGTTTACAAAACAGTAGTGAGACCAGCTATGTTGTATGGTTTAGAGACAGTGGCACTAACAAAAAGACAGGAGGCAGAGCTGGAGGTGGCAGAGCTGAAGATGTTGAGATTCTCTTTGGGAGTGACAAGAATGGACAAGATTAGGAATGAACATATCAGAGGGACAGCTCAGGTGGGACGATTTGGAGACAAAGTCCGAGAGGCAAGATTGAGATGGTTTGGACATGTGCAGAGGAGGGACCCAGGGTATACAGGGAGAAGGATGCTGAGGATGGAGCCACCAGGCAGGAGGAGAAGAGGGAGACCAAAGAGGAGGTTCATGGATGTGCTGAGAGAGGACATGCAGGTGGTTGGTGTGACAGAGGAAGATACAGAGGACAGGGTGAGATGGAAACGATTGATCTGCTGTGGCGACCCCTAACGGGAACAGCCGAAAGACAAAGAAGAAGAAGAAGGGTCTTACAGGGTTAATTTTAAAGTAGCTAATCAACCAGATTTGGGAATCATGATAAGTTTTGTTCTTGTATCACCAAATGCACAATTTTTCCATTCAATTTCAATTTATTTTCATTTCTGTAGCACCAAATCACAACAACGTTGCCTCAAGGCCTAACCTTACCAACCCCCAGAGCAACAGTGGTAAGGAAAAACTCCTGAGGAAGAAACCTCAAGCAAAACAGACTCAAAGGAGTGACCCTCTGCTTGGGCCATTATCTGCTAAACTACTGACAGCTGTGTGATACAGATGCTGCCAACATAATAAACTAACCATTAGGTGAAGATAATCAAATCAGTTTTATTTATATAGCGCCAAATCACAACAACAGTTGCCCCAAGGCGCTTTATATTGTAAGGCAAAAGCCATACAATAATTACAGAAAAACCCCAACGGTCAAAACGACTATGACTATGAGCAAGCACTTGGCGACAGTGGGAAGGAAAAACTCCCTTTTAACAGGAAGAAACCTCCAGCAGAACCAGGCTCAGGGAGGGGCAGTCTTTTGCTGGGATTGGTTGGGGCTGAGGGGAGAGAATCAATAAAAAGACATATTGTGGAAGAGAGCAGAGATCAATCACTAATGATTAAATGCAGAGTGGTGCATACAGAGCAAAAAGAGAAAGAAACACTCAGTGCATCATGGGAACCCCCCAGCAGTCTAAGTCTATAGCAGCATAACTAAGGGATGGTTCAGGGTCACCTGATCCAGCCCTAACTATAAGCCTTAGCAAAAAGGAAAGTGTTAAGCCTAATCTTAAATGTAGGGAGGGTGTGTCTCCATGATCCGAATTGGGAGCTGGTTCCACAGGAGAGGAGCCTGAAAGCTGAAGGCTCTGCCTCCCATTCTACTCTTAAAAACCCTAGGAACTACAAGTAAGCCTGCAGTCTGAGAGCGAAGCGCTCTATTGGGGTGATATGGTACTAAGAGAGCCCTAAGATAAGATGGGACCTGATTATTCAAAACCTTATAAGTAAGAAGAAGAATTTTAAATTCTATTCTAGAATTAACAGGAAGTAAATGAAGAGAGGCCAATATGGGTGAAATATGCTCTCTCCTTCTAGTCCCCGTCAGTACTCTAGCTGCAGCATTTTGAATTAACTGAAGGCTTTTCAGGGAACTTTTAGGACAACCTGATAATAATGAATTACAATAGTCCAGCCTAGAGGAAATAAATGCATGAATTAGTTTTTTAGCATCACTCTGAGACAAGACCTTTCTAATTTTAGAGATATTGCGCAAATGTAAAAAAGCAGTCCTACATATTTGCTTAATATGCGCATTGAAGGACATATCCTGATCAAAAATGACTCCAAGATTTCTCATAGTATTACTAGAGGTCAGGGTAATGCCATCCAGAGTAAGGATAATGTATTTGTACTGTTTATTATTGTCACTTACTGAGGTGTTGCTGGGCCGGTAGCATAGATTTACATTTACGGTACCTGTCCATACCTGCCCGCAGTAACGGGCAGGTATCCCAATGCCCGCCTGCTGTGCATAAAGTGATGACATCATAGCATGCGCAACCCAAGAACTGTCTGCAGACAATAACATGAAAAGGCAAAAGCCGAGAAGTGTGTGTTGGTCCAAATATGGATATTCCAGATGATTTTATCATGGATAGTCCGACAATGAAAAGTAGCCAGCTTGATCAGGATACCCTGGCAAATTTAGAGAGCAGCGTGGTACCAGGCAACACAACAAAACCTAAAGTGAGCCAACTTTTTATGTACGCATTTGCTGGGTGTTGTGCATTTTGAAATGACATTAAATATTGTTAATGTGATTCCACGTGTTGTGTATCTCAGTAAGTGATAATGCAAATAATATGCCGTTGTCGTGCGGTATGCATTTTCAGAAGCCTGACGTACATGCCCAGTCGCACAAAATGACATACTCGCCCGAGTTAAACGAGGGCGAGTGTCGGTCATTTTGGGCGACATGTCATTGTATTAGTATTGCATTTGGCATTGACTGTAATCTGTATTTTGATGTCTGTGGATAATTTTTAAACAAGGCAGACCTTAATAAAAACAAGATGTCCATTTAATCTTGCATTACGTGTGGGCAATTCAGAGAATGAATTTTTTGACAGTGACAGCATTTGTTTTGCTAAGTTTTAATTGCTTCAATCTGCTTGTTTTTATTGAATTTCCTTGTGTCCTACTCAGTCACAAAGGTTTGAGCACTTCATGTCCAGGGCAAAACATTGGTAAGTTTAAATAAATATTTGTCCTAGTAGCACATGCAGTAATTGCGTGTCTTGTGCTGTCGTGTAGTAGTAGTAATTGCATGTCTGTTTGCAGACAGATTTGTCCAATTCTTGTTTTGCTCGTGTCCTCAGTGCAGACAAGTGCTGGGCCTCTGGCTCGAGATGTGGACAGTCTGGCTCTTTGTATGCAGGCTCTGCTGTGTGACCATATGTTTTCCCTGGACCCCACTGTTCCACCATTACCATTTAATGTAGAGGTGCGTAATATGTAGGCTTTGTCATTTCTCAACTTCCATTAGAACTTTATTATACTTCAAGTTAACTGTACTTGTACAGCTTGATTATGAGAATACTTAATTTGTGTTTACTCATATTTTGATCCTGACATCAAATTAAATGCACTCGAGTCTTACCTATTCAGCCAGTGTAAAGGTACCTTGACACTTGCACAAATTTGATCTGCTCACTGGCATGTAATCTGCCATGTCAGAGAGGAAACTTGTTGTAAATCATTGTAAACTGTGCGGCTGCATGCAAGTGTGCAAAGAAACTTTTGAAGTGTTCAAAATCTGTGGCACGCATTCATTTTCTGAACTACACATGAACATTGTGCATACAATTCAAAATCACTGAGTGGTCAGTACGCGTCACTGCGTCAGCACAGCTCATCTGAACTATTATGATGAGATGTTAAATCTATAATAAATATAATTTTACTGATACTCATAAGAGGGAATAAAACACAACTATTTTACAAAGTCATTACAATATAAATATTGTAAACAATTACCTTTGAGACTATTCACAGTTGTAGTTGTAGAAAATTCCTCTGATTCCAGTGCAGTTAGAGGTGATTTCATCAGCCAAACTCTGACAGCAAATGATTAATTTGTTACGAAATAATTATTTTATATAACGCAGTGTCCAGCGGCACAAAGCGTGGCATCCAGCAGAACACAGCGGGTTGCATTGGCATGAGGAATTGCGCGGCAGTGCGGGGGTTAAATGCATGTGTCAAGGTGCCTTAACACATATATATATATATATATATATATATATATATATATATAGTGTATACTAGTGTGTTGCTCATGGGGATTCATGCACTCTAGATTGGGTAGTGTTTATAAAATAGGTGGTTGTCATTTTTCAAGGGTGGTAATAATTTAAGCAAAGCTTAGAATAGCGTGGGAGTCAACAAATTTTTAGAAGAACTCTACCCTTTTTATTTTGTGTTAATTGTGTTTTTTTAAATGTTAATTTACTGTCTTAAGGTGTATATGATTTATAAATACATTATTTTCAGTATTGTGTTTTATTTTATTGTGTTTTATTGTATTATTTTATTTTATTGCAGGTGCTTCTAATTTTAGACATGCACAAACAGAGGCGAGGGTGGAATACATCAAACACAATACACTTTTCAGTCATGGTAACGGCAACATGACACTTGACTAACTAAACCAACTGAACTACAAAAACACAAACAGCACTAACATGAACTACAACAATAACATTTAAAACTCCGTACTCCCGTGGTGTATTACAGCACAATGTCCACTGTTTACTGGTTCGCTAAAATTACTAATTATTCCAAAAATATTTGTCCTGTCAACTTTCCGTTTTTGCAGCATTCATCCTTGATCTAAAACACATAAGCGTACCAAATGGTGTGTGTGAGATAGATGGATAGATAGACGTGCATCTGGAAAGTATTCACAGCGCTAAATTATAAAAAAAAAAATTTTGGTAGAGCCAACCATGGTCAGAAAACACCCATCCATATTTGTCACTGACGTTCACATTTATATCAAGTTATTTCAAAAAATCTTAAGTGAATTTTCACTTTGTTCCATTTGTTATGTTGGCAATTAAAAAAACAAATACATACTTGTTTCAAATTAAAAAAGCTTTCTAAGTCATGCATTCTGTGACGACCTGACTGAGGACCCCAGAGCAGAGGACATGGGAGTTTGCAAGACACCAGCTTTGTTCATCTGCATAGTTTCTGGAATGGCAAGTACAAACAGCAGAGACAGTCTGTACAAAAATACCTTCCAGGTGGGAACAGACCATGTGGACACAAGCGAAGGTTTGACACACAGGAAAAAAATCTGTTAGGTGAAAGTGTCTGATGGGAAACAGAAAAACAGCCAAAGGGTCAAAACAGTCAAGTGGAAAGGTCCAAAAATGGCAGGCTAAGTTCAGGAGTGACGAAGACACATCATGAGTCAGCTTCAGTGACGCAAACACAAGGAACAGATATGAGCGCACTGCCATGAGAGCTAGACAATCTGGCACAGGCATGAAGGAAAAGTGATGGTTAAAGCTAGTTGGTAGTCCTGGAGAGCTAGCAAGAGAGCTAGGAAGATTTGAAAGTAGCACCTCCTCTAGGTTCCACCCCCTACCCCGTCAGTGCTGTGTCTAAAGCGACGCCCCCACAAACTTGAATGCACATCTGACTGTGGGACTATCCTGGCTGCAGCTACTCACTCTTAAATTATCTCACAACTGTTTAAATAAAGTCCATAATGGTCCCTGTTTTATTTTCACACAAATTAATCCAAAAAATAAAAGGGTGGTTTAGTTCATTTATATGGAGCAAAAGAAGGGCGCTCATTAAAATGTCTACTCTGCAGCTCCCTACCCACAGTGGAGGTTTGGATCTCCCAGATTTGAAAAAGTATCAATTGAGTTCTCTCCTAATGTATGCACGAGAGTGGATCTGTAGGAGCTCTTCAGCCATTTGGTTAGATATGGAGGCCTCCCTGTGTGAATGCCCACTTAAAAGCTTGCTCTTTTTAAGAAGTATGAAAACAGTTACTAAATACTGCAATAACCCAGTTATTATAAATACAGTGCGGGCATGGAGAGCCGTACGATATGTTGAAGGGAGAGCTGGAATTACATCATCATTTTCACCTATTGTTAATAACCCAGACTTTCCTCCTGGCGTAATGGATCTGGGTTTCAGGGACTGGGAATCTGCGGAAATCTCTATCCTTGGTTGTTTATTCAAAGAAGGAACACTTATGTCCTTCACACAAGTTATGGAGGAGTTTAATATTGGGAGGAACAACCTTTTTAGATTCTTCCAAATAAGGGACTTTATTAAAAAAGGCATCTCTCTTTTGAGGGACACTAGGGTTTCAGATGTAGAAAGGCTATTCTTTGGATCAAAAGATGTGTCACTTAGCATGTACTACAAAACATTAAAAGACTGTCAGACTGTTGCTCCTTTCGTAGCTCAGACATGGGGAAGAGATTTAGAGATTGACATAACCGAAGAAAACTGGGGCATTATTTGGAATGCAGCCAAACAAATTACTATTTGTAATCGTTCTTGGGCTCTTCAGTTAAAAGTGTTTCATAGATCACACATGGCCCCGAACAGGCTGTCCAAATTCAAAACAAGCTCTTCTTCACTATGTCCAAAATGTGCATTGCGAGAAGGAACTCTCACACACTGTTTCTGATCGGGCCCTAAAATCCTGAAATATTGGAAAGATATTAATACTGAAATTCAAAAGATTATTAAAATTAATTTGGAACTTGATCCTTTATCTCTTCTCCTTGGTCTACCTAATAAATGCATCAAAAATAAACACAACAGTAAATTGTATAATATTTTAACTTATTGCGCCAGGAAAAATATTCTCCTTCAATGGATATCTCCACGGCTTCCCACTATTTCTGTGTGGAAAAAGTTAATTCTGGAGCATATTCCACTTGTTTTTCTGACAGCTTTGAGCCATGCCAAGACTGACACATTTTATCTCATATGGAAACCCCTTTTAGATTATTTTGAGGGAAATGTCTCTTCTATTTTGTCCCGCGCTCCTGTCTAATGTTTTATGTATTGATGGGTTTGAGATGCCATCTCAACATCCCATGGGCCAGTGCTGTACTGTTTGGTACCGATGATGATGTTGTTTGCATATGGCTATATGTGCAGTTGTTGGTGTGTTGCTGAGCAGATGTGTTTTGTTTTGTGTTGAATTTGTTGTATTAAGAGAAAATTGAATAAACAGAAGCTGATTCTGAACAAAGGTTGAGCGCGTTGTAGCGAAAACGAGACGACAGTAATCTTCACTAACTTATTTAACAGATCACGTTTCAGCATTGCTGTTGAGTGATAAATCTTGTTCCTCGCCCACCAACATGAAGTCAGCCAGAGGCTGACTGTGACATAAAGTCCAGTCACAAAATAATAATGATAATTATTACTTGGCCCCACAAATCTTAGAAACATGGTGTCTAACCAGATCCTTACTCTGGATGGCATTACCCTGACCTCTAGTAATACTGTGAGAAATCTTGGAGTCATTTTTGATCAGGATATGTCATTCAAAGCGCATATTAAACAAATATGTAGGACTGCTTTTTTGCATTTACGCAATATCTCTAAAATCAGAAAGGTCTTGTCTCAGAGTGATGCTGAAAAACTAATTCATGCATTTATTTCCTCTAGGCTGGACTATTGTAATTCATTATTATCAGGTTGTCCTAAAAGTTCCCTAAAAAGCCTTCAGTTAATTCAAAATGCTGCAGCTAGAGTGCTGACGGGGACTAGAAGGAGAGAGCATATCTCACCCATATTGGCCTCTCTTCATTGGCTTCCTGTTAATTCTAGAATAGAATTTAAAATTCTTCTTCTTACTTATAAGGTTTTGAATAATCAGGTCCCATCTTATCTTAGGGACCTCGTAGTACCATATCACCCCAATAGAGCGCTTCGCTCTCAGACTGCAGGCTTACTTGTAGTTCCTAGGGTTTGTAAGAGTAGAATGGGAGGCAGAGCCTTCAGCTTTCAGGCTCCTCTCCTGTGGAACCAGCTCCCAATTCAGATCAGGGAGACAGACACCCTCTCTACTTTTAAGATTAGGCTTAAAACTTTCCTTTTTGCTAAAGCTTATAGTTAGGGCTGGATCAGGTGACCCTGAACCATCCCTTAGTTATGCTGCTATAGACGTAGACTGCTGGGGGGTTCCCATGATGCACTGTTTCTTTCTCTTTTTGCTCTGTATGCACCACTCTGCATTTAATCATTAGTGATCGATCTCTGCTCCCCTCCACAGCATGTCTTTTTCCTGGTTCTCTCCCTCAGCCCCAACCAGTCCCAGCAGAAGACTGCCCCTCCCTGAGCCTGGTTCTGCTGGAGGTTTCTTCCTGTTAAAAGGGAGTTTTTCCTTCCCACTGTAGCCAAGTGCTTGCTCACAGGGGGTCGTTTTGACCGTTGGGGTTTTACATCATTATTGTATGGCCTTGCCTTACAATATAAAGCGCCTTGGGGCAACTGTTTGTTGTGATTTGGCGCTATATAAAAAAAAAATTGATTGATTGATTGATAATAAAAATAAAAAAAAAGATCCGAAATAAATTTAAAAACAAATTTAAAACAAAAGAAAATGTGATACTTACAGGCTGTACTGATTGCTGGGGTTGATTTTGTCGCAGAGTCGGAACTGACCCTCTACTGAGTATTAAATGGCGACTGAAGCCAGCTCGAAATCGTGCAAGGTTTGTGAAACAGTCCTCCGTGAAATGCACAGAGCAAAGAAATAGTCGGTGGTTGTATGTACTGGGGATGCGGTTAAAAATGAATAAAAGCCATTGATCGCGTACACTGCTTTCTGTGGGAAAAATATGTAAAGATCATAGTCCGCTATGACAGCCTGGGAAGACACACCTGTAGCTCGCCATTGCTCCTCTTCCAGTGGTAGGAATGGGTGGGCACAACCTTATGAATAATTCATTTCGAAGGGGCGTGTGTGAAAGGGGGTGGGTGTGGGTATGTGTGTGTGTGTGGGGGGGGGGGCTATTGGTGAAAAAGTGACGTAACTTTTCTCTCAAAAACGGATTGGCCTGTTTTCTAGGGGCAATTCAAAAAAGGAAAAATACTTGAAATAGAGGTTCTGAAGCTTGCTGGCACTTTGTGTGTTTTCCCCACAGCGGGGAGAGTCTGAACTAACACCAAAAACATGAAAAAGATGATTTTGATTCTCTATCCCCTTTAAAGAAAGAACAAAAAAGGAAATGCGTCCTGCTCACAGGCTGATTGCCAGAGACAGGACATGTCTACATCAAGTATAACTCCAGACATCTCCACATTTACTCACGGACGGTTCATTTGTGCGCCCAAACATAGCTCGCGATTAAAGGAAGAAAGAAACTATAACAGAAATCTGAGCACAGCTCTGTACAGAAGAGAAATCAGAGTGCACAGTCTGGCTGCAAATCCTCTTCTGCGTTCTTGCCTCCTCTCTGCCCCCCGCTGTGCACACCTGACACAGACATTCCTGCGTCGTCATGAAGCAACTCGAAGCGGACCCGGTGTGAAAGGGGCTGCACATCGTGTTGGCGATTAGATCGCACCACGTAGCATGACATGCACAAAAGATTTTTTTTTTTTGAACATTTCATCTCATCAAGTTGAGTAAAGAAGTAAACAGAGAGAGTGGTGATGTCAGCCTCTCGCGTCAGAGCGCAGCTCGTCTGAACAATTATAACAAGAAGTTAAATCTGTTATAAACATACTCTAAGGCCTGGTTCACACAACAGGATAATTAGGCCAATATCGGACCCGATCTTCCCCTTCTGACAATCTTAAGGACACCCGACAATCATGATGACGCTAAAACTAACCTTATCAGATATTCCTGCCATGTGTGGTGTGTTCAGAGCACTCTGATCTGCTCGGAAGGACGTCAGGAGCGCTCTGATTGCAAATCGGGGTTATTCAACATGTTGGATTGTCTTGGCCTAATATCGCAGCATGTGTGGTGTCCTCTGACCACAAACAAGCACACAGCCTGCTGAATGTGATGCGTAGCCAATCAGAAAGCAATGTGACAGACGTATGGAGTGGAAAATAAAATCAAAACAACTGTTCTGACTTACCAGAAAGTCCGGTGGTCGCGTTGTCTCCACTCCTTTAAAGAACACCTTTTCTTTTTCTTTTTGTATTGTTTTTTTTTCCCTCTGTTTTAAATAGTCCACAAAGTATCTCAGTTTGTTTACTCTGAAGTCACGTTTAATGTCGAGAGATTTTGCGAGATTTCCTGTCTGAGCTGGGAATGTTCGTGTGTGAAATCTGTTCCTGTGTGGTGGTGTTGTCCTTACCGTGTGGCTGAACACCACCCACTGTACGACCAAACCTGTTAGATCTATGATTTTTTTTTTTTTTTTAAATCTTCACGTGTGTGGTCTCTCAGGTTTTGGAAACCTAAAGATAATTTTAAAATCCTGTCATGTGAACCAGGTTTAACAGCTGCACACAAGAAGGAAAGAACACACAACTGTTTTACCAAGCCATGACACTGTAAACATGACAAATAATGACCTTTTTAGATGGCTCCAAATGCTTTCTGCAGCTTGTTAGGCGCGCGTGCACGGCTGAAGCTGGTGTGGTCCTCTGTGATTCACGAAGTGACTACAGCTGTTTTCAACGGCCAATTTGCAGAGAAAATGATTAATCTGACATGGCACAATCCGGTGGAAGTGGTAATTTTGGCTGTATTCCCTCTACCTTTGTACCAAACGTTTTTTGGTGAAATGAGATGAGTATGCACATGCGGAGGAGGGAGGGACAGAGTGGGGCGTTGAGCCTGGTGCCGCGAGCGGGAAGAACTAGACATGAAGGCATCTGATTTAATTTTTTTTGAGAGAGAGAGAGAGGACCGCGGGGCTTATATTGGTCAGAGTTTTATCGATCCTACAGCTGCTACAGACATCTGATTTTTTATTTTTTTTATTTTTTTTTTTCCTTTTTCTGAATACAAAATATATTGACGACTGTTAAGATAGATGGACCATTTCACCCAATATAACAAAAGGTGTTTCTGAACAGTTACCTACCCTAGCTTTAAATAGTTTTTAGAAATAATGTGGAGACCCCTTGGAGAGGAAGTACAGACACCGAAAGACACGGTGCACATTTCAAAAAAAAAAAAAGCACAGGGAGGGCCTGACAGAGGAAAGCACAGGAATAATAAACACAAAGGAGAACTATACTAAAGGTGCACGAGTAATAAAAACTATATATTAAAAAAACACGAGGGGGTACAAGAAGGGAAGTAGCAATGATGAAGCAAGTATTGGAACCCAATAAAGAACTTGAACCTGAATGTTGCTCTTTAAGATACCCAAAATCTTGCTCAGATTACAACTGTTACATTCACCATTCATGAATTCTGTTCATGTGCATTTTCATTCACCCCAATGTTCTACCAAAATGAAAATTTGATTGCTACATCTTCAGGTTTACCAGAGTTCCAAACCTTTGAGGGTCGGTTACTATATCAACGATGGCTATACAGAACCGTCTCCAAGCATGGCTCGAGGGGTCAGAGAGGTCAAAGCTCTGCTGGAGAAAGCAGGACACACAGTACGATCCTGTCAACACACATACACAATATACAGCCAATATTGTTTTAAAAACGTTACTTAGTTTTAACAAATTTAGGGACTTGTTTTCTTTCGCTCGTTTGTGCATGTAGATGGTGCCCTTTGTCCCGGGGAATCCATCTTATGCTGCAACAGAAGTGTCGTTAAAGAGTCTTGTAGCAGATGGAGGTGTAACCGTGCTCAACAACCTGTAAGTTGACTTTCCATTCATTCTGCTGGTCGTATGTCCATCATAATCGGATAATATTGTGTATTGTTTGTTCTCTCACAAATGTTTTATTGCACATAGAACAAAATAACACCACACTGCTTACTTTTTCTTGAAGTTGCATTGGGTAAAATTGCTGAATAATGAAGATACATGAATCCCATATCCACTGCAAAGCTTGGAATGTTCTCTGAGGCAGTGTCATTACTTTTGCACGTCATCAACTTGTCCAGGTGTAAGTGTGGGTAAAGGAAATTCGTTTACCCACACTTACACCTGGACAGGTTTTTGCAGCAGGTGGGTGAAGAAATTAAGTCTCTCATGAAGCTGTTTGCATCACTGCAGCTTTAGTGTAATGTGCCTCTTCCAGTATTCTTTCAGCTTGGGGAAAAAAGAAAAAGTTGGAGGGCGTGACATCGACACTGTACAGCAGGTGTCATAGGGTCTTGTAAAATTTGAGCCACTGCAATACATCCTGGTTTGTCAACTCGTGTGGATGAATGGTAAATGGACTGCATTTATATAGTGCTTTTCCATCCATATCAGAAGCTCTAAAGGCTTTACAGTAATGCCTCACATTCAGCATTCACACACCAGTGTCAGGGTGCTGTCATGCAAGGTACTCACTACACACCAGCAGCAACTTGGGAATTAAGGACCTTGCCCAAGGGCCCTTAGAGATTTTTCAGCCAGAGGAGGGTTTGACCAGTGGATCCTCTGGTCTCAAGCCCACTGCTTAATCACTAGACCATTGCTTCCCCAGCACGGTCATGCTCAAGAATTGTCTTTTCCAGGATGAACCCGTTTCAAGTATGTGTTCAGCTTTTACGAAGTTTCCATGTATTGGTTGGAGTTAACAGTGGTGACGTGTTCCTAAATTTCTGTTTGTCCAGGAACACAACAGTCAGTGGTTCAGTTTGCTTACTCCAGGTCTCTGTGTCAGAGTATCGTCAAATAAGACAACAAACCCCATTCTGTTCCTGGACCAAATAGAAATGTGAAAACTTCAGGAAGCTGTTTTATAACTACTGCAACAAGTCTCAGTTTTCATTTCCTTTATAGGAAAGGAGGTCCTCTGGATTCTTGCATCACCATGCAAGTTTGGCTTTGCTTTTGGCCTTCCTTTGTTAGAAGAATCCTCTCCATCTTAATCAAGCCTTTTGTGAGTTCTCACAGATGACACACTTTATATGACTGTCAGTGTAGATGAGGTCTTTCATATTATAAACCTTGAGGCTTTTTGACTGTTATGAAAAAGCAATTGGGTTGTTTAAATTCTATGAAAATCAAAATGATGGTCATTGCACCTCCTTGACAGATACCTATATGAACAAATAACATTATTGACGAACACTTGTCAGGTCTGTCATAGTGGAAAAAGCATTGATTGAGGACAAGCAGGGCAGGAATGGCTCCGGTACTGAAATTTAGAAAGCTCTCCTTGTGAAACCATGTACTGCATGAAGGTTCTTACATGGATTGCCAACAGCTGTCTGAGACCACTAGCAGAAAACATCCTTCCTGAAACCCAGAGTGGCTTTCGACCATCAAAAGGGAGAACAGACATGATTTTCACTTGCAAGAAAACTGTTGAGAGCAACACTAACCATTGCACCTCGCCTTCATTGACTTGACAAAGGTGTGCCACACCCAGTTCTGTGGAAGATCCTAAGCAAAATGAGCTGTCCAGAGAAATTGATCCTGAGGCTTCTCCATGATAACATGTTTGCATGCACATAAGCCATATAAGAGCTAATCAATGTAGCACCAAAAGCTACAGCTTTCCAATGCGACACAGAGTAAACTAAAGCCTTTTAAGAGTAAGACGGTCCGCACTGATCATCTGAAATAGACTTACTGCGCATCTAAAACAATGCAGTGTGTTTTGTCTCGTTTGAAAAAACACACGGTTTGGTCCGCTGGCTGCTCTCAGCTCTGCGTGCACTTTAAGTCAATCAAGTTTATTCAAAAAACGCTTTTATTTGGATTTCATGAGCATTTTCATTGACATGGTGCCAAACAGATTTGTGCTCAGTCAGGTGCAGCCTGACTAAGCATTACACTGACTGCCTGCGCTTACCGTCCGGTGTCAGTGCTGAGCTCCTGACATTGAGAATGACTCCAAAACTTAAGATGTGAAAAAATAATTACTCAGGGAAACAAAGGAATAGCCTAAATTTGACAATCTGTGTGATGGTGCAGCGATATTGTGCCATTGCTTAGGGAAAGCACTAGATTACTGATGTTGTTTAAAAACGCAAAAGCACTTTGAATCCGATTACTTGATTAGTCGATTAAAAAAAAAACTGCTAGAATACTTGACTTCAAAAATATTCTATAGCTGCAGCCTGTGTGTGTGTGTGGCCAAAATCGAGAGTGAATCACCTTAAAGAGGCAAAGAGCTGCCAAACTGTCAAATCCATAGCTGAGAATTAATCCAGAAAACTTTTTCTCCAAATCCTTGCACCTTGTCCCCGTTACGACACTCGTCTTGCTCCGAACTATTCAGCAAAGCAGTTTGCGTGTAATTTTTTTTTTTCCTCGCAGACCTGAGCGCAATGTGTGACCACACGCCTCTGTAAAAACCATACGAACTCAAAACACTCAGGCTTGGCTCCATTTGTAAGAAGTGAGGCTGGAAGCTGGTTTTAGTTGGCGTCATGGTGCTTCTTTTCCATATACTAAACTCCGAGCCAGAGCCAACTACGTGAGCGCAGCCAGTGTGCAGCTTTTGTGGTCACTCCTTTATCCCAGGTCCCCCCTCACCTCCCCAAAACTGTCCCAAATTTCTTCAACTTACTCCAGCAAAACATATGGAGCCAAAATAAATAAATAAATAATAACCCAACGTTGGTGGGGTTTTTGTTTCAGCCAAATACAGCAGCACTTTCAGGGCCGACCCAAGCCATTAAATTTGGCGATGCTGATTGACCAAATATTTATTTTTCCTTAGCAACCACACACAATTGGTCCAGGGGTGAAAAATTCTATGGCCCCCAACCCATTCAATTTGATGATGCTGATTGGCCAAATATTTATTATTTTTTCCTTAGCAACCATGCACAATTGGTCATTTCACTGCACTTCATGGGGCTCTTTGAGTGATCGCCCAAGAAGAGAAATGCTACGTTCTGTCGGTGGAAATGCACTGTTGAATGAGTCAGCTGGTGGAAATGTTTTAATTCAGATTACATGTAGGCACATACTATTAAGTAAAGCTGACATTGATAATACTTTTAAACATATTTTATCTTTCTTTTTCCCCTCAACATCTGGGAGGGCAGCACCCCCTATGGGCCAGCCGCCACTGGCTTGGACATGTGCAGAGGAGGGACCCAGGGTATATAGGGAGAAGGATGCTGAGGATGGAGCCACCTGGCAGGAGGAGAAGAGGGAGGTCAAAGAGGAGGTTTATGGATGTGGTGAGGGAGGACATGCAGGCGGTTGGTGTGACAGGAAGTTACAGAGGACAGGGTGAGATGGAAACGATTGGTCTGCTGTGGTGACCCGTAATGGGAGCAGCTGGAAGAAGCTGTAACGGCAAGATGTGGAAAAAGTGAAGCGTCGTGAATACTTCTTGGATGCACTGTACATACAGTGAAATTATTAATTTGTTTCTTAATCCTCTGCATGTAACCCATCCTAACTATAGTTTGACCAATCCAACCACTGGGAGCAGTGGGCAGCCACAGTCCAGTGATGGGACACCAACTTCAGATCTAAAGATGCTGCCTTTGATCAAGGGCAGAGATAGAGAATGACCCTAATATACATATTTTTTCATTGTGCGTGATATGCATCTGTTGAAGTTGCAAAGTGCCCTAAATCATTTGGAGGAAATCACTATACACATACAAGCTTTCTTGTTATGAGAAGTGCATAATTCCACTTTGAGGAAGAATGTAATTCTGCTCTGGACAAATTATGATGTACAAAATGCTGATAGTGTTGAGACACACTGACATTTAAAATGCTGCTTTTATTTCTTTTCCACAGTTTCCTCGTATGGCTCCTGTGCTCGCTGCTTTGAATGGAGTTGGGTGAGAAAATGAAATGGTCTTGAAATCATTTGTGACCTTTTTTTTTTTTTGCTACTTGCACATTGGTTGATATAGTGGAAATGCAACAGAACATTTATTACTGCTGTTCCTTTCTCTTTAAAAATCTTTTAGCTCTGTTTCAAATCTGTGGAAGCAGCAATGCGTTGTTCAGGTACCCGTAAATCTAGTCCAGCTTTCATTTTGACTCAATCAGTGTGTGTGTGTGTGTGTGTGTGTGTGTGTGTGAGATGGATCCAAGAGCAAAGAGAATTTTGTTTTCTTTAGGATTATATTGATGAGACCATCGCAGAGTGGAAACAAAGCAGCATAGACGTGCTGTTGTGTCCTGTGATTGGACCAGCCTTTAACACCCTGTACAGCGGCAAACTTAACAGTACGATACACTGACACATATTTATACTTTTATTTACATTTATTTTTTACAAATTGGTCCTGCCTGGTTGCACCAGATTTGTTTGTGCTGTGCAGAAGCGCGGTGAACTCTTTGTCTTTGCTTTACACATTTATACTGTTTGTATTCTTTCTGTATTTGCATCTCATTTGTTACAGATGGGTAAACTCAAAATATGTTTTGTAATGATTTAATTGTTCAAGATTAAATATAGAGGTTTTCTACTTAATTTGTCCTGTGTGGGGAAAACCAGTCATCTCAGGTACTGAGTTCATCATGTATCCAAATTGAATTGATAATAAGCCAAATCAGCATCAACACACATGTGCTGTGACTGTTAAAGCTCACGCTCACCCACTTCAATAAAGCATAGAATTACTGTAGAGTTTGATTTATTTATATCTTGCCCTTAAAGTTAAATTGGCAGCTTTAAGCAGTGTTGAAGAAGCACGCGAGGTCCACAGTGTTCTGTGGATGATACCGGTGGGCTGCAAAAGTGGGGGATTCTAATTTTGCTCCACACAAGAGCAGAAACGAGGCACCGCACATCGCATTTTAAATTCTCATTGTTACGCAGATGATACCCAACTTTATCTATCCATAAAGCCAGAGGACACACACCAATTAGCTAAACTGCAGGAATGTTTTTCAGACATAAAGACATGGATGACCTCTAATTTCCTGCTTTTAAATTCAGATAAAACTGAAGTTATTGTACTTGGCCCCACAAATCTTAGAAACATGGTGTCTAACCAGATCCTTACTCTGGATGGCATTACCCTGACCTCCAGTAATACTGTGAGAAATCTTGGAGGTCATTTTGATCAGGATATGTCCTTCAATGCGCATATTAAGCAAATATGTAGGACTGCTTTTTTGCATTTGCGCAATATCTCTAAAATTAGAAAGGTCTTGTCTCAGAGTGATGCTGAAAAACTAATTCATGCATTTATTTCTTCTAGGCTGGACTATTGTAATTCATTATTATCAGGTTGTCCTAAAAGTTCCCTGAAAAGCCTTCAGTTAATTCAAAATGCTGCAGCTAGAGTACTGACAGGGACTAGAAGGAGAGAGCATATTTCACCCATAATGGCCTCTCTTCATTGGTTCCCTGTTAATTCCAGAATAGAATTTAAAATTCTTCTTCTTACTTATAAGGTTTTGAATAATCAGGTCCCATCTTATCTTAGGGATCTCATAGTACCATATCACCCCAATAGAGTGCTTTGCTCTCAGACTTCAGGCTTACTTGTAGTTCCTAGGGTTTGTAAGAGTAGAATGGGAGGCAGAGCCTTCAGCTTTCAGGCTCCTCTCCTGTGGAACCAGCTCCCAATTCGGATTAGGGAGACAGACACCCTCTCTACTTTTAAGATTAAGCTTAAAACTTTCCTTTTTGCTAAAGCTTATAGTTAGGGCTGGATCAGGTGACCCTGAACCATCCCTTAGTTATGCTGCTATAGACTTAGACTGCTGGGGGTTTCCCATGATGCACCCAGTGTTTCTTTTTATTCACCTCTTTTTGCTCTGTATGCACCACTCTGCTTTTAATCATTAGTGATTGATCTCTGCTGTCTTCCATAGCATGTCTTTTTCCTGATTCTCTCCCCTCAGCCCCAACCAGTCCCAGCAGAGGACTGCCCCTCTCTGAGCCTGGTTCTGCTGGAGGTTTCTTCCTGTTAAAAGGGAATTTTTCCTTCCCACTGTCGCCAAGTGCTTGCTCATAGGGGGTCGTTTTGATCGTTGGAGTTTTTTTGTAATTATTGTATGGCTTTTGCCTTACAATTTAAAGCGCCTTGGGGCAACTGTTTGTTGTGATTTGGCGCTATATAAATAAAATTGATTTGATTTGTTTAGGTGTTAATGATGGCTTTCGTTTAGCTTTTCTGTATGTAAATCCTATTTCCTTTAGGCGGTTTCTTACAGTTCAGTCACAGACGTTGACTCCAGTTTCCTCCCATTCGTTCCTCATTTGTTTTGTTGTGCATTTTCGATTTTTGAGACATATTGCTTTAAGTTTTCTGTCTTGACGCTTTGATGTCTTCCTTGGTCTACCAGTATGTTTGCCTTTAACAACCTTCCCATGTTGTTTGTTTTTGGTCCAGAGTTTAGGCACAGCTGACTGTGAACAACCAACATCTTTTGCAACATTGCATGATGATTTATCCTCTTAAGAGTTTGATGATCCTCTCCTTTGTTTCAATTGACATCTCTCGTGTTGGAGCCATGATTCATGTCAGTCCAGTTGGTGCAACAGCTCTCCAAGGTGTGATCACTCCTTTTTAGATGCAGACTAACGAGCAGATCTGATTTGATGCAGGTGTTAGTTTTGGGGATGAAAATTTACACGGTGATTCCATAATTTATTCCTCAGAATTGAGTGAGTCCATATTTTTTTTCCCTCTGCTTGGTCTAAAAAAGTAACCGTTACTGACTGCCACAATTGTTTTTCCTGATTTCTTATAGTGTTTCTTAAAGCCAGAAAGTTGCCATTTAGTTTTGTGTCATGTCTGTCATCTGCTTTTTTTTCTACAAAATTAAACTACTGAATGAACATCCTCCGAGGTCGGTGATTCCATATATATATATATATATATATATATATATATATATATATATATATATATATATATATATATATATATAGTTAGACCAATCCAACCACTGGGAGCAGCAGTCCAGTGATGGGAGACCAACTTCAGATCTAAAGATGCTGCCTTTGATCAAGGGTAGCGAAACAGAATGACCCTAATGTGCATGATATATCATTTGCCCGTGAGTAATTTTATAAGTTAATGACAGACCCTTAAAATCCGACCTCGCAGAGACGGGTAGCCAGCGAAGAGGCGCCAATATGCATGTAATGTGGTCAAACTTTCTGCTTCGTCTCAAAAGCCTGGCAGCAGCATTTTGAAACACTTGGAGACCCCTAGTGCTGCACTGTGGTAAACCAGAAAATAGAGCATTGCAGTAGTCCAATCTAGAAGAAAAAAATGCATGGATCAGTGTCTCAGCCATAGACAGGATGGGATGAATCGTCGCTATACTGTATTTCGCAGGTGGAAGAAAGCAGTCCTCGTAATATCTCTAATGTGGAGGTCAAAGGACAACGTAGGATCAAAATTACCCCAAGGTTCCTCACTTTCAGTGTGATGTATGACCCACAAGTATGGCTGTGTTAGCTGGTCAATGCATTAGTTCATTGCACAGTGGCGCAAACGGTTAGAGTACTTGCCTCCCAAACAGAATATCCCTAGTTCAAGGACAGCCATGTCCCATTCTCATTGTACAGTTGGAGCTGGGTTAGGAAACCCAGAGCAAATGGAAGAAGGCCAATGAGATCTCATTGGTGTGTTTACTTTGGGCTTTTGTTTTATTTTTTATTTTTTTACAGAATTAGTCTGGTAACTACAGCTGCTTACTGTAATTTAACAGTGGAACAATACTATAATCTTTTGCAGTAATAAACAGTTGTGTGCTCCAGTAGCATACTGCAGAATAACAGTACACCACCAGCAAACTCCACCTGCCAGTAGAGTACTCTTAATTAAAATGGAAATTTGTCGCAATATTGGCGGCATTCATTAATATATGGGTGCCCAAGCTTTGGCAATATTGGCAGCCTCTAAAGCAGTGTTTCTCAAACTTTTTCAGACCAAGGACCACTTGGCCAAATATCCAGAAGCAATGATAATTTACATTCAAGTTGAGTTCAAAATGAAAATAATATATACGCTGCTATCAGACTTTTGAGTTGATTTTAAACAGTTTCAAAAACACGTTTTAGTTAGAATATAATTTAAAATTGGATATTTTACCAATATGTTCATGGAGCACTTCCCTCACGGCCCACCACTGGCCCACTGACCACACTTTGAGAGGCTGTTCTGAAGGTTTCTTGTGAGCCATCTAAAATAGAAGTTTCTGCCAGTCATGCTCTTCTTTGCAGTGCCCAGAAACGATGCAGACGTTCAACATGGGAATACAAAATGGTCTTGTCTGAAATGTTTTCGTCTCACCAGGGTGACAAAGAAAGTGGATTATAACTCCGATCCAATAACGGATTGACAAACAGCATTGGATGGGGTTTTTTTTCCCCTCACTACAGTCTGTTGAGTCTGTCTGCACTCAACACAATTATTTGCGAAGGGCCCAGAACCAGAAGTCGCAGTTGTAAGTGCACAAGAGGCTGAAAGTAAAACAAAAAAATAGGCTTTAATTTTATGTTAATTTATTTTAAAGGGCTGATAACATTTTCACATGGAGTGAAATACTTTATTCTTTTGTACACCAAACATATTAAAAAGGGCAAAACATTCATGCCACTTTTTCCTTTTATAAATTTCACAAATTCTGTCCTAATCATCAAAGTAAAACAAAAATTACAAGAAGGTGAAACACTGTCATGACATCAAATCCATAAAGAACAGCAGTAATTAGCAAACAGCAGCTAAATTCTGCAGTGCGTTTCACTTCCTGTTTTGTGTCTTTGCAGGTGCTCTCTCTTACACGCTGGTCTATAATGTCCTTAATTTTCCCGCGGGTGTTGTTCCTGTCTCCACGGTGACAGCAGAGGATGAAGATCAACTGAAGCACTACAAAGGCAATTATCAGGACCCATGGGACAAGCTTTTCAAACAGGTGAGAAAATCATCCCAATAAAAGCTAAAAAAAAAAAAAAAAAAAAAAAAAACCAAACCTAATACAGCCATTAAAACAGAATTTTGGTTAATGGCCTAAGTGTGCATAATTAACATTTCAGTGTCTCACATTGCTGTTTATTCATCTCACTGATCATTTTGAATGTGTGAAAATAAGATTAATATATAAATAAAAGTCTGAAAGTGTCGTAAGCAGTTTACAAAATGAGTCCATGAAACAAATCATAGAAGCAATTTAACAGACTTGGGGCCTGATTTACTAAGATCCCAGATAATGAGTGCTAAATTGTTGACGGCAGTTTTGCCAGTGATTTACAAAGATTACATAGAAAGACTGTAAGGATTTGAACTTTTATCCTTGTCAGATCTTTGTGATGACGCAAAGCAATAATACTTTGGAATGAAATAAAAGCGAATCCCATCTTAAAACACTGAAGAAGCCACAAACAAAGTAAAAGGAAAAACTTTGTACCTACAGTGCATCTGGAAAGTATTCAGTATTTCACTTTTTCCACATTTTATGTTACAGCTTTATTCTACAATGGAGAAAATTCATTTTTCCCCCTCAAAATTCTACTCACAACACCCAGTAATGACAGCATGAATATTTATGGCTGTTGTGCTGCTAGCCAACTTTTCAATTCCTGGACTTCTGGGGTGTGCAGAGATGCTATAGGAAGTTTGCAGCGTAGCTCTTGTAAATCATCTTGAAATGCTGCTCCAAATTCCCTTTCATCGTTAAACCACACTTGCATTGCAGATAAGACAGATGGATTTTCCATTAGAATAAATGGAAAAAAAAAAAATCCTCCTCCCACTCTGAATGAAAATGATCATTTTTTCCTTTTTTGCTCCTCCGCATCCTCCACCATAGAAGAGCCACACTCTCACAAGCGCCACTAGCTTAGCTTATGGCAAGCTAATAAAAGTAGATGCTCTCATTTTGGCTGAACGTCGAGCCAGTTTCTGGGGATTCTGTGTTAGTACTCACCTGTGGCCGACGTGCTTAATGAATTCCTGCGCAAAAAGTAGTTCCCAGATAATTGTGGTAATTCCTGTGAGATAATGAGTATCTAAATTAATTCTAAAATTTACCATTAATAAAATTATAATAACTGAAGAGTGGCCGTAATAAATATTTAAGAAACTTAACGATTATGAGCAACCTCGCCTGTTACCACTCAGGCACATTGTAACCATTGACACGATGGAGTCTGATGCGGAAGAGTTCAGAAAGATAAGATTGGAATGGTTTGATTACCATTTACAGTTGGCGATGAAAGACTTGGGTGTTAACTTCCTGTTAGTCAGAACAAGAAGCTGCAATGAAAGACATCTATTTGGGAAGAGACACATTCTGTGTGTTGTCGCTCCAACGAGAGCAGCACGCTGAGCAGGGTGGCGAAAGTAGTCTGGCGAGCTGTGGGTGAGTTTTGCCAAAAGAGCAGAGATGTCGCTCCGAGAGTGGCACGCTGAGCAGGGTTCTATGGTGTTTAACGGCAGCCGGCATCCTTATTGGTGCGTTGCTGCCACCTTCTGCATCAGTACTTTATTGTAGCACTAATTCCTGTCTATGATTCCAGTGACAGATTTAAAAAAAAAAAAATAAGAATGTGATCGACTGGAACTCAGCCCGTGATTGAACGGCTGATCGATTGGTTGGACATGCCAGACTTAAAGGAGACCTGCACTGAAATAAATGTGGTCAGATTTCAGTAAAGAAATAGCTGATATGTATTTATAAGACCCTGTGAATGCAGTAAGTAAATCTGTAAGCCCAAATTGTAATTCAGCGGAGAAATATTCATTTAAAAAATGACAAATTTGCAGCTAACATTTAGCCCTCTGTGAAAACAGTTTTGTACATCCGGATCATTTCCATGACGTCGGTGACAAGACGACGCGTTCCCGCCTTCAGTCCGATCCCGCATTGAAATTGAATTTTATCTCTTAGTTATGTTACTGTTATACACATCCTGGTTTCAACATCCAAAAGTAAGCTGCAATGATGCGAGATACAGCTCTGCTTGCTCAGATCGGGGGATCAGATCAGCGGCGGCATCGACAGCGGGCGACATTATTCCTCGACGCCCGCTCTCACTGCCCCTGAATACGCTTACCGAGTGTATGCGCTCGTTAAATGCCGCCGTGGCACTCACACCCACCTGTCTGCTGTGCAGCCAGCACCACCTCTCTGTCTACTGGAATGGAGTTGCAGCCAACTTGGCACAAGTCCAGAGACTACGCTCGCCGTTTAATGCTCGCAAGGACAGACTTCTTGCCTGCGAATCCGCAGCGCCCGCACGTCTCGGTAATCGGAGCCGCAGAGCTCCATGGCCGCTGAGAGAGGTTATATATTTTAATGACTTGAATTCTTTGCGGGTCCTCGCCTCCGTAGCCCGCGACGGTACAACCGGAGGTGAAAGACAGTAGATTTTCAATGCACACCACTCAATCAAAACGGGCGTATGAAAAAAGTCCACAAAAATAATTTTCAAGCACAAATAAAAGAAAAGTGTACTCACCAAGCGTACCCGCAAGACAATATGAAGTTTTAAAAAGTAGATCCTTCCGTATAAGACAACAAAAAGGTGCAGATGCAAACTGACATAAATCCACAAATACAGTTGGGCGCGCGCAATGCATGCTGGGAAGGGTCTTGTCCTGACGTCTCGGCAGCGTCCATGATGAGAGGGATAAATTGCGGAGGCTAAATGTTAGCTGTAAATTTGTCATTTTCAAATGAAGATTTCTCCGTTGAATGACAGATCTGGGCTTGCAGATTTACTTTACTACATTCAGAAGGATCTTATGTGTAAATATAAGTCATTTTTTGGTCCAAAGATCTGACTGCATTTATTTCAATGCAGGTCTACTTTAAGGTCATTGTCCTGCTGAAAGATGCACAGTCACCCTAGTCTGCAGTCAAGGATGCTCTGGAGCAGGTTTTCATCCAGGATGTCTCTGTACATTGCTGCAGTTGTCTTTCCCTCAATCCTGACTAGTCTCCCAGTTCCTGAAAAACATCCCCACATTATGATGCTGCCACCACCATGCTTCACTGTAGGGATGGTGCCTGGTTTCTTCCAAACATGATGCCTGCCATTCACACCAAAGAGTTCAATTTTTGTCTCATCAGACCAGAGAATTTTGTTTCTCATGGTCTGAGAGTCCTTCAGGTGACTTTTGGCAAACTCCAGGTGGGCTGCCATGTGCCTTTTACGAAGGAGTGGCTTCTGTCTGGCCACTCTACCATACAGGCCTGATTGGTGGATTCTCCTTCTGGAAGGTTCTCCTCTCTCCACAGAGGAATGCTGGAGCTCTGAAAGACTGACCATCAGGTTTTTGGTCACTTCCCAGACTAAGGCCCGTGTCTCCTGATTGCTCAGTCTCAGTTTAGACAGGCGACCAGGTTGAGATCCACCAGTCCTGGTGGATCCGAATCTCTTCCATTTATGGATGATGGAGGAAACTGTTGCTGGGACCTTTTAAAGCAGCAGAAATATCTCTCTATCCTTCCCTAGGTTGGTGCCTCAAGAGGATCCTGTCTCGGAGGTCTACAGACGATTACTTTGACTTATGCTTGGTTTGTGCTCTGACATGTACTGTCAACTGTGGGACTTATATGTAGACATATATGTAGACAAATGTGTGCCTTTCCAATCATGTACAATCAACTGAATTTAGCCCAAGTGCACTCTAAACTGTAGAAACATCTCAAGGATCAGTGGAAACGGATGACCTGGCAAAGGCTGAGAATACTTATGCACATGTGATTTCTTAGATTTTTATTTTTAACAAATTTGCAAAAATCTAAAAAAAAAAAAAAAAAAAATCAGTCATTATGGGGTATTGTGTGTAGAATTTTGAGGGGAAAAAATGAATTTCATCTGTTTTGGAATAAGGCTGTAACATTACAAAATATATGGAAAAACTGAAAGCACTGTGAATACTTTCTGTATGCACTCACTATACATTTGCTCAACTCTTGTTTGACCCATCTGACCTCAAATATATTCAGAATCTTAAAAAAAGTCTAGTTGTCTACAAAGAGACAAACATGGATGGCCGCTCAGGTAGGTCACTACCCTCATTATTGTCATGATGGAATTCCATGCTGTGAGTGTACTTCACTGTAAGGGCCCTGTCCCACTGGGGGAGAGGATTAATTGCGCATGAATTGAGTATACATATTACAGTCGTTCATTGTCGTCCGCAACAAAAATGGCCAAAAATGACCAAATGTCCAGTATGAATTACGGATATATTAATAATATATAGCGAATATATGATGAACTGTCACGGTTATATAACGCATGTAGTGAGGAAACTGATCCGACACATTGAGATTATCACGGCAGTATTACGGGTGTATTATGATGCATCGCGCACATGTTCGCGTGCACGGCATCTGCATTCCGGTCATAAAGAAGCGCACTCGGGCCATATTTGCTGAACTTGGACAAGTTGATCAGAGTAATGTTTATTTTGTCATGCGAGGGGGTTAACGGTTCAGTTATTTTGGGGAGCGGGAAGGGGGAAGCCGCTCGGGGTGTGAGACGGTGTTTTTTTTTTTTTTGAGAGTTGTGGCTAAACAGCAACTCTTCCTTTTGTTGGTGTTAAATAAAAGTCCTGGATTGCAGCAGCTGTGTCTTTGTGGATTACAGAGCCGGACCGGCACTGACTGGCAGGTATGTCGCTTTCTGCCACACTGGGGTTTATGGTGACATTTTGTTATGCATTCACAGATTGTCCGCAAAGCAGATGTAATAAAACGCTTTATTCGTGCCAGTTGTATGCATTCTCTACAACATATTTTAGTTTGTGATGTAGACATGATGGGCACGATATATATCTGTTTTACACACTGCCCCGGTCCACTGCCAAGCCGCAAATCCCCGTCAGTTGCGGATATCAGCGGTTAACGGCAGATATACTCGTACAGCACATAGAGTGAGCATGTATTGTGTATGAATTGAGTATATGAGGTCTGTCCAAAAAGTATCGCACCTTTTTATTTTTTGCAAAAACCATATGGATTTGAATCACGTGTGATTGCATCAGCCAAGCCTGAACCTTCGTGCGCATGCGTGAGTTTTTTCACGCCTGTCGGTTGCGTCATTCGCCTGTGAGCAGGCTTTGAGTGAGGTGTGGTCCACCCCTCTCGTCGAATTTTTATTGCGAATAAATGTCTGAACGATTTGGAGCTTTGCTGCATCAAATCTTTCCAGAAACTGTGAGAGACCTCCAGCTGGACACCATTCGGAAAATTTAGATGGCTTTCAGCGATGATTTTATGGGGATTACACAGATTAAGGAGTGCTCCAGCCGGTTTAAAGACCGCCCACAGCGTCTGAGAGCGCGGCGCGCTCCGAGCGCCGATCGACAGGCTGACACCCCGCTCAATTAACCAGATCATTTCCAACGTTAAGGCTTTGTTGATCCGGAAGTCGTCTAACTTTCACAAAAAGGCAGAAGGCGTGGACATCAGCACTTTTTCGGCACATTCTACTGTTACAGGAGTTTTTTTCATGGAAAGAGAAGCAGAGGAATGCGCCACCATGCCGCTCATGGCGCGGGACAAAACCACCTTCGTGTTGGTCTCACAGGACGGCTTTCAGGTGGTTTTCAGGCGGCTTCCGGTTGCTTTTCAGTCGTGTGAGTATCCGAGAAATTGTGCATGAACTGGACATGCCCCAACATGTCCTGTGAGGCTTCATCACGGCGGTGCTTTGCGCCATGTGGCTCCGCCGTGACGCGCGGAGTTCCTCCGCACGTCTGTCTCAATGTGCCGAAAAAGTGCTGATGTCCACGTCTTCCGCAATTCTTGTGCTAGTCAGACGACATACCGGATCAAGACAGCGTCCAGTTTAGAAATGAACGGCACATTCCACTGTTACAGGAGTTTTTGTCATGGAAAGAGGAGCGGAGGAACTCCACGCATCGCGGCGGAGCCGCATGGCGCAAAGCAACGCCGTGATGAAGCCTCACAGGACATGTTTGGGCATGTCCAGCTCATGCACAATTTCTCGGATACTCACACGACTGAAAAGCAATCGGAAGCCGTCTGAAAGCCGTCCTGTGAGACCAACACGGAGGTGGTTTTGTCCCGTGCCATGAGCGGCACGGTGGCGCAATCCTCCGCTTCTCTTTCCATGGAAAAAAAAACTCCTGTACAGTAGAATGTGCCGAAAAAGTGCTGATGTCCACGTCTTCTGCCTTTTTTGTGAAAGTTAGACAACGTCCCGGATCAACAAAGCCTTCACGTTGGAAATGATCTGGTTGTTTGAGCGGGGTGTGAGCCTGTCGATCGGCGGTCGGAGCGCGCCGCGCTCTCAGACGCTGTGGGTGGTCTTTAAACCGGCTGGAGCACTCCTTAATCTGTGTAATCCCCATAAAATCGTCGCTGAAAGCCATCTAATTTTCCGAATGGTGTCCAGCTGGAGGTCTCTCACAGCTTCTGGAAAAATTTGATGCAGCAAAGCTCCAAATCGTTCAGACATTTATTCGCAATAAAAATCTGACGAGAGGGGTGGACCAGTGCTCAGTCAAAGCCTGCTCACAGGCGAATGACGCAACCGACAGGCGTGAAAAAACTCACGCATGCGCACGAAGGTTCAAGCTTGGCTGATGCAATCACGTGATTCAAATCCATATGGTTTTTGCAAAAAATAAAAAGGTCCGATACTTTTTGGACAGACCTCGTATATGGAGTATGTAAGGCGGATGTCAGCTGCATCCAGATTTTTGAACAGCTCAAAAATCCTGGCTGTGGGCATGCGTGCCTCTGCGGATGATCACGGGCGTGTTCAGATGACGGCCGACTCATACAGGCATGTTACATGGATATTGTAGATGTTTGGCGAATATGGGCCAATTTTCTGCTCAATCCATACGCAAATCCTCCTAAACGCCAGTGGGACAGGGCCCTAAATTTAAGAAAGTCAAACTTTAAAAGCTTATGCCTGGTTCACACGGCAGGATTTTAAAATTATCTGTAGGTTTCCAAAAAGAGACCACACACGTGGAGATTAAAAAAAAAAAAAATCATAGATCTAACAGGTTTGGTTGTACAGTGTGTGGTAGGTGTCCAGCTACACAGCGAAGTCAACACACCACACATGAACAGATTTCATGCATGAACTTTCCCGGGTCAGACAGGAAATCTCTTGAGAATAAACATGACTTCAGAGTAAACAGACAGAGTTTGTGGACTGTTTAAAATGGAGAAAAAAAGATACAAAAAGAAACTGCATTTTTTAAAGGAGTGGAGGCACCGCAACCACCGGACTTTCTGGTAAGTCAGAACAGCTTTTATTTTCCGCTCCGTACGTCTGTCACCTCTCTTTCTGATTGGCTACACGTCACATTCAGCAGGCTGTGTGCTCGCTTGTAGTTGGGGGACACACCACACACGGCGATATCGGGCCAAGACAGTCCAACATGCTGAATATCCCCAATTTGCGATCGGAGCGCCCTTGACATCCTTCCGAGCAGATGAGAGCGGTAACACACCACACATGGCAGGAATATCTGATAAGATTGTCTTTAGCGTCATCACGATTGTCGGGGCATCCTTAAGATTGTCAGAAGGGGAAGATCAGGTCCGATATCGGCCTAATTATCTTGCCATGTGCACCAGGCTTTAGCATTCATACACAACTTTGGAAGTCAGTAATTTGTAGTCCTACTATGTTGCATTAAATGTCACAGCTGGTGTTCCCACTGATCATTTATATCTAAAAACATGATTCATTTTTTTCCAGATTTCAGACGAAAAGATAACTCAGTATTAAAGAAAAGGCACCAAAATTGTTTTTTGTTTTTTTCTTTTTTAAAATCATGTTCCTTTTCTAGGGGGAAAGAAATGAGTGAACAGCTGAAAAATGATGTGAGGTGTTGTTCCACAGTGGATTGGTAGGTGGCGCCAGCAGGCTTCAGTGATGTGGTGTGTGTGTATGTAATGTGTGTGCAGGCTGTGACTGGAGGTGAGGGTCTGCCTGTGGCGGTCCAGTGCGTGGCCCTGCCCTGGCACGATGAGCTCTGCCTGTGTTTCATGAAGGAAGTGGAACAACTGGTGAAACAGAGCACAAAGTAAGAGGAGCAGTGCACACTGTCAGCGTGCACAAACCACAAACAGTTTGTCACCATCATGATTTAAGTATGAAGTAATTTAAATGTGATTAGAAAGCATGAATGTTTTGTGGTCGACTTGAGCGGTTTATGATTCTGACCGAGCACTTGTTTGTATGCTGGTTTGTTTTTTTTTTCATGTGTAACAGTCAGTTAATATTTCTGTCGTTAGCAAACGTAACATCTACAGTTTTTTTTGTTGTTAAAAAATAAATAATTTAACTGAATGATTTTTGTTGAATAACAATATTTCGTAGTGTACTGATTCCCAAAGCTATTCAATATGTTTCCATTGGAGCAATTAAAAGTATTTTCTCTGCTACTATCAGCTTGAAAAATGTATGGAATTGTTTATTCGTGTGTGTGAAATCATTAATATAATTTCATATTTGCTCTGTTTTGCTACGATCTGCACACTTGTAATATCTTACCCACTGGAGCATGAACAGTTATTACATTTTATAGGAGAAATTGGATCCCCTTCACTGTTAGACGAGGAGGCACCGCTGCTACACACAGAAAATATGGAGATTTAGTAGTTGTAATAATCATAGCATTTAAAAGCACAAAAAAGTATGTTAGGTGATATTTCTGATGTAAGGTAAATTTCTTTTTCAAAAATTGAGTTTCCTGTGATATGACCCCTGAATAGGAAGTGAAGAGGAGTCACTACCTTGATTTCTTTCCATGCATCAAATGTACAGTTGCGGCCGGATGTTTACATACACTCATCGTTGGTGTGACTGTCATGGTCATTTTAGGCTTTTAATGACATCCCTGAACCGTTCTTTTGTCTGGGTGGAATGATTGTACAGCACATATCATTAATGACTATAAAAAATACAAGAATTTATTTTGGATCTGCTCTAATCCACGCAGGGTCAAATTATACACACAGCCTCATATGCATACACATACATATGCATAATGTTTGGTTAAATGTCCCTTATCAAGCGGTACTTTTGGTAGCCTTCAACAAGCTTCTGGCATAATTCCGGCTAATTGACCACTCGTCTTGGAAGAGTTAATTTAAAGTAGTTGGTTTACTGGCACTGACCTGGCTTTTAAGCATAGTGCACACATTATTAATAGGGTTAAGGGCAGGGCTTTATCCAAACCAGAACCAGTTTTGATGTGTTTGGGATCATTGTCCTGCTGTAAGACACAATTGTGCCCAAGTTTCAACCTTCTAGCTATTGATTTGAGATGATGTTAAAGAATTTGTAAGTTCTCTTTATTTGTTATTTCATCCACTTTGTGCTGTGCACCAGTACCACTGGCAGGAAAACAGCCCTTCAGAGCACGATGCTGCCACGACCATGCTTGACAGGTGGTACAATGTTCTTAGGTTTGAAATCCGCACCTCTACTTCTCCAAATATCTTCCTGGCATCCCTCTGTCTGCGGGAGATGATGGTGTAGCGCCCAGTTTGTTTGCTTTTTTTAATGTACTTTTTCAATTCAGTTTCAACTTATTTAATTTATATAATGCCAAATCAAAACAAAGCTGCCTCAAGGTGCTTCACACAAGTAAGGTCTAACATTACCAACCCCCAGAGCAAGCACACAGGCAACAGCAGTAGGGAAAAACTTCCTCTGATTTGAGGAAGAAACTTTAAGCAGACCAGACTCAAAGGGGTGACCCTCTGCTTGGGCCATGTTACCGACAGTTGACAATACACATATACAGGAAATTTTTGTCTTTTGTTTCTATCTGCACCTGCGTGAATGACCTATCAGTCCAATGCACGAGTGACAATCTCTGCTGCACTTGTTGCACGTGCACTGTGATGCCTGCTGAGGCTGTCACTCCTTCCTCCTAGCTCGTTCCTCAGCAAGGCCTTGGTTCCTCTCTGACTTGGCACTCTGTGCACCTGTTCTGACAGTAAGGCGCAAGGCTGCACGGTCCTCTGCACACTGCTCCCAGGTGTTGATATTGATGCTGCACATTTTCATATTCTTCTTGCAGACATCCTTGAAGCGCAGGTGTGGTCGGCCAGACAAACGAGTGCCCTCTGCCAGCTCACGGCACAGTAGATCTTTAGAAATGCAGCCCGGATTCATTCTCCTGACATAGCCAAGCCAACAAAGGTGCCTTTTGCCAAGAAGGGCGAAAATTTTGCTCATATTGGGGTGTTCCAAGACTGTTGGGCACCTTGTCCTGCCATCCGATGTGCAGAATTTGTCAAAGGCACCTCAGATGGTAGCTGTTGAGCTTTTACCTCATGTCTGGTGGCCCATGCCTCATTACTGTAGAGGAGTGTGCTGAGCACACAGGTCTGGTAGAAGCGCAGTTTTGTCTTCTCAGTCAGTCAATCAATCAACTTTTTTTTATATAGCGCCAAATCACAACAAACAGTTGCCCCAAGGCGCTCTATATTGTAAGGCAAGGCCATACAATAATTATGAAAAACCCCAACGGTCAAAACGACCCCCTATGAGCAAGCACTTGGCTACAGTGGGAAGGAAAAACTCCCTTTTAACAGGAAGAAACCTCCAGCAGAACCAGGCTCAGGGAGGGGCAGTCTTCTGCTGAGACTGGTTGGGGCTGAGGGAAAGAACCAGGAAAAAGACATGCTGTGGAGGGGGGCAGAGATCGATCACTAATGATTAAATGCAGAGTGATGCATACAGAGCAAAAAGAGAAAGAAACAGTGCATCATGGGAACCCCCCCACAGTCTACGTCTAAAGCAGCATAACCAAGGGATGGTCCAGGGTCACCTGATCCAGCCCTAACTATAAGCCTTAGCGAAAAGGAAAGTTTTAAGCCTAATCTTAAAAGTAGAGAGGGTATCTGTCTCCCTGATCTGAATTGGGAGCTGGTTCCACAGGAGAGGAGCCTGAAAGCTGAAGGCTCTGCCTCCCATTCTACTCTTACAAACCCTAGGAACTACAAGTAAGCCTGCAGTCTGAGAGCGAAGCGCTCTAATGGGGTAATATGGTACTACGAGGTCCCTAAGATAAGATGGGACCTGATTATTCAAAACCTTATAAGTAAGAAGAAGAATTTTAAATTCTATTCTAGAATTAACAGGAAGCCAATGAAGAGAGGCCAACACGGGTGAGATATGCTCTCTCCTGCTAGTCCCCGTCAGTACTCTAGCTGCAGCATTTTGAATTAACTGAAGGCTTTTTAGGGAACTTTTAGGACAACCTGATAATAATGAATTACAATAGTCCAGCCTAGAGGAAATAAATGCATGAATTAGTTTTTCAGCATCACTCTGAGACAAGACCTTTCTGATTTTAGAGATATTGCGTAAATGCAAAAAGGCAGTCCTACATATTTGTTTAATATGCGCTTTGAATGACATATCCTGATCAAAAATGACTCCAAGATTTCTCAGTATTACTAGAGGTCAGGGAAATGCCATCCAGAGTAAAGATCTGGTTAGACACCATGCTTCTAAGATTTGTGGGGCCAAGTACAATAACTTCAGTTTTATCTGAGTTTAAAAGCAGGAAATTAGAGGTCATCCATGTCTTTATGTCTGTAAGACAATCCTGCAGTTTAGCTAATTGGTGTGTATCCTCTGGCTTCATGGATAGATAAAGCTGGGTATCATCTGCGTAACAATGAAAATTTAAGCAATACCGTCTAATAATACTGCCTAAGGGAAGCATGTATAAAGTGAATAAAATTGGTCCTAGCACAGAACCTTGTGGAACTCCATAATTAACTTTAGTCTGTGAAGAAGATTCCCCATTTACATGAACAAACTGTAATCTATTAGACAAATATGATTCAAACCACAGCAGCGCAGTGCCTTTAATACCTATGACATGCTCTAATCTCTGTAATAAAATTTTATGGTCAACAGTATCAAAAGCAGCACTGAGGTCCAACAGAACAAGCACAGAGATAAGTCCACTGTCCGAAGCCATAAGAAGATCATTTGTAACCTTCACTAATGCTGTTTCTGTACTATGATGAATTCTAAAACCTGACTGAAACTCTTCAAATAGACCATTCCTCTGCAGGTGATCAGTTAGCTGTTTTACAACTACCCTCTCAAGAATCTTTGAGAGAAAAGGAAGGTTGGAGATTGGCCTATAATTAGCTAAGATAGCTGGGTCAAGTGATGGCTTTTTAAGTAATGGTTTAATTACTGCCACCTTAAAAGCTTGTGGTACATAGCCAACTAACAAAGATAGATTGATCATATTTAACATTGAAGCATTAAATAATGGTAGGACTTCCTTGAGCAGCCTGGCAGGAATGGGGTCTAATAAACATGTTGATGGTTTGGATGAAGTAACTAATGAAAATAACTCAGACAGAACAATCGGAGAGAAAGAGTCTAACCAAATACCGGCATCACTGAAAGCAGCCAAAGATAACGATACATCTTTGGGATGGTTATGAGTAATTTTTTCTCTAATAGTCAAAATTTTGTTAGCAAAGAAAGTCATGAAGTCATTACTAGTTAAAGTTAATGGAATACTCAGCTCAATAGAGCTCTGACTCTTTGTCAGCCTGGCTACAGTGCTGAAAAGAAACCTGGGGTTGTTCTTATTTTCTTCAATTAGTGATGAGTAGAAAGATGTCCTAGCTTTACGGAGGGCTTTTTTATAGAGCAACAAACTCTTTTTCCAGGCTAAGTGAAGATCTTCTAAATTAGTGAGACGCCATTTTCTCTCCAACTTACGGGTTATCTGCTTTAAGCTACGAGTTTGTGAGTTATACCACGGAGTCAGACACTTCTGATTTAAAGCTCTCTTTTTCAGAGGAGCTACAGCATCCAAAGTTGTCTTCAATGAGGATGTAAAACTATTGACGAGATACTCTAACTCCCTTACAGAGTTTAGATAGCTACTCTGCTCTGTGTTGGTATATGACATTAGAGAACATAAAGAAGGAATCATATGCTTAAACCTAGTTACAGCGCTTTCTGAAAGACTGTGCTCCGGAGCACTTCCTGTTCCGGAGCACAGCGGTGTTCTGCTGTATCTGTTAGCTGTTTGAACTGAGCTGTTTGAGTTCTTTGAATTAACAGTCTTTTTCAAGACTTTTTTACTTTTTTTTTACTTTTTCACCGTGCTCCAACGCCTAAAGAAGACCTCTAACGGTCGAAGCATCGCGACGGAGCACTTTTATCAGCTAACCTTCATCAGCGTTGGCAAGCTAACTAGCTTGCTAACGCTTTCGTTTTTATTTTTATTTTATTTTTTAGCACTGTTGTCGTGCTGCTCCACAGCCTGTCCAGTGGATTTTTATTTTATTTTAGCACTGTTGTCGTGCGTTACCTGTGCTGCTCCACAGCCTGTCCAGTGGATTTTTATTTTATTTTTTAGCACTGTTGTCGTGCGTTACCTGTGCTGCTCCACAGCCTGTTCAGTGGATTTTTATTTTATTTTTTAGCACTGTTGTCGTGCGTTACCTGTGCTGCTCCACAGCCTGTTCAGTGGATTTTTATTTTATTTTTTAGCACTGTTGTCGTGCGTTACCTGTGCTGCTCCACAGCCTGTTCAGTGGATTTTTGTTTTGTTTTTTGGCACTGTTGTCGTGCGTTACCTGTGCTGCTCCACAGCCTGTTCAGTGGATTTTTACCTGTGCTGCTCCACAGCCTGTCCAGTGGATTTTTACCTGTGCTGCTCCACAGCCTGTCCAGTGGATTTTGATTTTTATTTTATTTTTTTTAGCACTGTTGTCGTGTGTTACCTGTGCTGCTCCACAGCCTGTCTAGTGGATTTTTATTTTATTTTTTACCACTGTTGTCGTGTGTTACCTGTGCTGTTCCACAGCCTGTCCAGTGGATTTTTATTTTATTTTTTACCACTGTTGTCGTGTGTTACCTGTGCTGCTCCACAGCCTGTCCAGTGGATTTTTATTTTATTTTTTAGCACTGTTGTCGTGCGTTACCTGTGCTGCTCCACAGCCTGTTCAGTGGATTTTTATTTTATTTTTTACCACTGTTGTCGTGTGTTACCTGTGCTGCTCCACAGCCTGTCCAGTGGATTTTTATTTTATTTTTTTTAGCACTGTTGTCGTGCGTTACCTGTGCTGCTCCACAGCCTGTCCAGTGGATTTTTATTTTATTTTTTAGCACTGTTGTCATGCGTTACCTGTGCTGCTCCACAGCCTGTTCAGTGGATTTTTATTTTATTTTTTAGCACTGTTGTCGTGCGTTACCTGTGCTGCTCCACAGCCTGTTCAGTGGATTTTTGTTTTGTTTTTTGGCACTGTTGTCGTGCGTTACCTGTGCTGCTCCACAGCCTGTCCAGTGGATTTTATTTTATTTTTTAGCACTGTTGTCGTGTGTTACCTGTGCTGCTCCACAGCCTGTTCAGTGGATTTTTACCTGTGCTGCTCCACAGCCTGTCCAGTGGATTTTGATTTTTATTTTATTTTTTTTAGCACTGTTGTCGTGTGTTACCTGTGCTGCTCCACAGCCTGTCTAGTGGATTTTTATTTTATTTTTACCACTGTTGTCGTGTGTTACCTGTGCTGTTCCACAGCCTGTCCAGTGGATTTTTATTTTATTTTTTACCACTGTTGTCGTGTGTTACCTGTGCTGCTCCACAGCCTGTCCAGTGGATTTTTATTTTATTTTTTAACACTGTTGTCGTGTGTTATCTGTGCTGCTCCACAGCCTGTCCAGTGGATTTTTATTTTATTTTTTACCACTGTTGTCGTGTGTTACCTGTGCTGCTCCACAGCCTGTCCAGTGGATTTTTATTTTATTTTTTTTAGCACTGTTGTCGTGCGTTACCTGTGCTGCTCCACAGCCTGTCCAGTGGATTTTTATTTTATTTTTTGCCACTGTTGTCGTGCGTTACCTGTGCTGCTCCACAGCCTGTCTAGTGGTTTTTTGTTTTGTTTTGGCACCGTTGTCGTGCGTTACCTGTGCTGCTCCACAGCCTGTCCAGTGGATTTTGATTTTGATTTTATTTTTTTTTAGCACTGTTGTCGTGCGTTACCTGTGCTGCTCCACAGCCTGTCCAGTGGATTTTTATTTAGCACTGTTGTCGTGCGTTACCTGTGCTGCTCCACAGCCTGTCTAGTGGATTTTTATTTTGTTTTAGCACTGTTGTCATGCGTTGCCTGTGCTGCTCCACAGCCTGTCCAGTGGATTTTTATTTTTATTTATTTTATTTTTTAGCACTGTTGTCGTGCGTTACCTGTGCTGCTCCACAGCCTGTCTAGTGGATTTTTATTTTATTTTAGCACTGTTGTCGTGCGTTACCTGTGCTGCTCCACAGCCTGTCTAGTGGATTTTTATTTTATTTTAGCACTGTTGTCGTGCGTTACCTGTGCTGCTCCACAGCCTGTCCAGTGGATTTTTATTTTTATTTTATTTTATTTTTTAGCACTGTTGTTGTGCGTTACCTGTGCTGCTCCACAGCCTGTCTAGTGTCGGATTCCCTGTTTGGGAATCCGCTAGCTTAGCGTAGCTACTAGCTCTTAGCCGTTTTAGCATGGCGGCTTCTCCTGTCTCTCCCGTACTTTTCTGCTCTGGGTGTGAAATGTTTAGTTATTCCTCGGCCTCTTTTAGCAGTAACGGTACTTGTAATAAGTGCAGCTTATTCGTAGCTTTGGAGGCCAGGCTGGGCGAATTGGAGGCTCGGCTCCGCACCATGGAAAATTCTACAGCTAGCCAGGCCCCTGTAGTCGGTGCGGACCAAGGTAGCTTAGCCGCCGTTAGTTCCCCCCTGGCAGACCCCGTGCAGTCGGGAAGGCAGGCTGACTGGGTGACTGTGAGGAGGAAGCGTAGCCCTAAACAGAAGCCCCGTGTACACCGTCAGCCCGTTCACATCTCTAACCGTTTTTCCCCACTCGACGATACACTCGCCGAGGATCAAACTCTGGTTATTGGCGACTCTGTTTTGAGAAATGTGAAGTTAGCGACACCAGCAACCATTGTCAATTGTCTTCCGGGGGCCAGAGCAGGCGACATCGAAGGACATTTGAAATTGCTGGCTAAGGCTAAGCGTAAATTTGGTAAGATTGTAATTCACGTCGGCAGTAATGACACTCGGTTACGCCAATCGGAGGTCACTAAAATTAACATTGAATCGGTGTGTAACTTTGCAAAAACAATGTCGGACTCTGTTGTTTTCTCTGGGCCCCTCCCCAATCAGACCGGGAGTGACATGTTTAGCCGCATGTTCTCCTTGAATTGCTGGCTGTCTGAGTGGTGTCCAAAAAATGAGGTGGGCTTCATTGATAATTGGCAAAGCTTCTGGGGAAAACCTGGTCTTGTTAGGAGAGACGGCATCCATCCCACTTTAGAGGGAGCAGCTCTCATTTCTAGAAATCTGGCCAATTTTTTGGGATCCTCCAAACTGTGACTGTCTAGCGTTGGGACCAGGAGGCAGAGCTGTGGTCTTATACACCTCTCTGCAGCTTCTCTCCCCCTCCCATCCCCTTATTACCCCATCCCCGTAGAGACGGTGCCTGCTCCCAGACCACCAATAACTAGCAAAAATCTATTTAAGCATAAAAATTCAAAAAGAAAAAATAATATAGCACCTTCAATTGCACCACAGACTAAAACAGTTAAATGTGGTCTATTAAACATTAGGTCTCTTTCTTCTAAGTCCCTGTTGGTAAATGATATAATAATTGATCAACGTATTGATTTATTCTGCCTAACAGAAACTTGGTTACAGAATATGTTAGTTTAAATGAGTCAACACCCCCGAGTCACACTAACTGTCAGAATGCTCGTAGCACGGGCCGGGGCGGAGGATTAGCAGCAATCTTCCATTCCAGCTTATTAATTAATCAAAAACCTAGACAGAGCTTTAATTCATTTGAAAGCTTGTCTCTTAGTCTTGTCCATCCAAATTGGAAGTCCCAAAAACCAGTTTTATTTGTTATTATCTATCGTCCACCTGGTCGTTACTGTGAGTTTCTCTGTGAATTTTCAGACCTTTTGTCTGACTTAGTGCTTAGCTCAGATAAGATAATTATAGTGGGCGATTTTAACATCCACACAGATGCTGAGAATGACAGCCTCAACACTGCATTTAATCTATTATTAGACTCTATCGGCTTTGCTCAAAAAGTAAATGAGTCCACCCACCACTTTAATCATATTTTAGATCTTGTTCTGACTTATGGTATGGAAATAGAAGACTTAACAGTATTCCCTGAAAACTCCCTTTTGTCTGATCATTTTTTAATAACATTTACATTTACCCTGATGGACTACCCTGCAGTGGGGAATAAGTTTCATTACACTAGAAGTCTTTCAGAAAGCGCTGTAACTAGGTTTAAGGATATGATTCCTTCTTTATGTTCTCTAATGTCATATACCAACATAGAGCAGAGTAGCTACCTAAACTCTGTAAGGGAGTTAGAGTATCTTGTCAATAGTTTTACATCCTCATTGAAGACAACTTTGGATGCTGTAGCTCCTCTGAAAAAGAGAGCTTTAAATCAGAAGTGTCTGACTCCGTGGTATAACTCATAAACTCGTAGCTTAAAGCAGATAACCCGTAAGTTTGAGAGGAAATGGCGTCTCACTAATTTAGAAGATCTTCACTTAGCCTGGAAAAAGAGTTTGTTGCTCTATAAGAAAGCCCTTCGTGAAGCTAGGACATCTTTCTACTCATCACTAATTGAAGAAAATAAGAACAACCCCAGGTTTCTTTTCAGCACTGTAGCCAGGCTGACAAAGAGTCAGAGCTCTATTGAGCCGAGTATTCCATTAACTTTAACTAGTAATGACTTCATGACTTTCTTTGCTAACAAAATTTTGACTATTAGAGAAAAAATTACTCATAACCATCCAAAAGATGTATCGTTATCTTTGGCTGCTTTCAGTGATGCCGGTATTTGGTTAGACTCTTTCTCTCCGATTGTTCTGTCTGAGTTATTTTCATTAGTTACTTCATCCAAACCATCAACATGCTTATTAGACCCCATTCCTGCCAGGCTGCTCAAGGAAGTCCTACCATTATTTAATGCTTCAATCTTAAATATGATCAATCTATCTTTGTTAGTTGGTTATGTACCACAGGCCTTTAAGGTGGCAGTAATTAAACCATTACTTAAAAAGCCATCACTTGACCCAGCTATCTTAGCTAATTATAGGCCAATCTCCAACCTTCCTTTTCTCTCAAAGATTCTTGAGAGGGTAGTTGTAAAACAGCTAACTGATCACCTGCAGAGGAATGGTCTATTTGAAGAGTTTCAGTCAGGTTTTACAATTCATCATAGTACAGAAACAGCATTAGTGAAGGTTACAAATGATCTTCTTATGGCTTCGGACAGTGGACTTATCTCTGTGCTTGTTCTGTTGGACCTCAGTGCTGCTTTTGATACTGTTGACCATAAAATTTTATTACAGAGATTAGAGCATGTCATAGGTATTAAAGGCATTGCGCTGCGGTGGTTTGAATCATATTTGTCTAATAGATTACAGTTTGTTCATGTAAATGGGGAATCTTCTTCACAGACTAAAGTTAATTATGGAGTTCCACAAGGTTCTGTGCTAGGAGCAATTTTATTCACTTTATACATGCTTCCCTTGGGCAGTATTATTAGCCGGTATTGCTTAAATTTTCATTGTTACACAGATGATACCCAGCTTTATCTATCCATGAAGCCAGAGGATACACACCAATTAGCTAAACTGCAGGATTGTCTTACAGACATAAAGACATGGATGACCTCTAATTTCCTGCTTTTAAACTCAGATAAAACTGAAGTTATTGTACTTGGCCCCACAAATCTTAGAAGCATGGTGTCTAACCAGATCCTTACTCTGGATGGCATTTCCCTGATCTCTAGTAATACTGTGAGAAATCTTGGAGTTATTTTTGATCAGGATATGTCATTCAAAGCGCATATTAAACAAATATGTAGGACTGCCTTTTTGCATTTACGCAATATCTCTAAAATCAGAAAGGTCTTGTCTCAGAGTGATGCTGAAAAACTAATTCATGCATTTATTTCCTCTAGGCTGGACTATTGTAATTCATTATTATCAGGTTGTCCTAAAAGTTCCCTAAAAAGCCTTCAGTTGGTTCAGAATGCTGCAGCTAGAGTACTGACGGGGACTAGCAGGAGAGAGCATATCTCACCCGTGTTGGCCTCCCTTCATTGGCTTCCTGTTAATGCTAGAATAGAATTTAAAATTCTTCTTCTTATAAGGTTTTGAATAATCAGGTCCCATCTTATCTTAGGGACCTCGTAGTACCATATTACCCCATTAGAGCGCTTCGCTCTCAGACTGCGGGCTTACTTGTAGTTCCTAGGGTTTGTAAGAGTAGAATGGGAGGCAGAGCCTTCAGCTTTCAGGCTCCTCTCCTGTGGAACCAGCTCCCAATTCAGATCAGGGAGACAGATACCCTCTCTACTTTTAAGATTAGGCTTAAAACTTTCCTTTTCGCTAAGGCTTATAGTTAGGGCTGGATCGGGTGACCCTGGACCATCCCTTGGTTATGTTGCTTTAGACGTAGACTGTGGGGGGGTTCCCATGATGCACTGTTTCTTTCTCTTTTTGCTCCGTATGCATCACTCTGCATTTAATCATTAGTGATCGATCTCTTTTTCCTGGTTCTTTCCCTCAGCCCCAACCAGTCTCAGCAGAAGACTGCCCCTCCCTGAGCCTGGTTCTGCTGGAGGTTTCTTCCTGTTAAAAGGGAGTTTTTCCTTCCCACTGTGGCCAAGTGCTTGCTCATAGGGGGTCGTTTTGACCGTTGGGGTTTTTCATAATTATTGTATGGCCTTGCCTTGCAATGTGGAGCGCCTTGGGGCAACTGTTTGTTGTGATTTGGCGCTATATAAGAAAAAAGTTGATTGATCGATAGTGTAATGAAACTTATTCCCCACTGCAGGGTAGTCCATCAGGGTAAATGTAAATGTTATTAAAAAATGATCAGACAGAAGGGAGTTTTCAGGGAATACTGTTAAGTCTTCTATTTCCATACCATAAGTCAGAACAAGATCTAAGATATGATTAAAGTGGTGGATGGACTCATTTACTTTTTGAGCAAAGCCAATAGAGTCTAATAATAGATTAAATGCAGTGTTGAGGCTGTCATTCTCAGCATCTGTGTGGATGTTAAAATCGCCCACTATAATTATCTTATCTGAGCTAAGCACTAAGTCAGACAAAAGGTCTGAAAATTCACAGAGAAACTCACAGTAACGACCAGGTGGACGATAGATAATAACAAATAAAACTGGTTTTTGGGACTTCCAAGTTGGATGGACAAGACTAAGAGACAAGCTTTCAAATGAATTAAAGCTCTGTCTAGGTTTTTGATTAATTAATAAGCTAGAATGGAAGATTGCTGCTAATCCTCCGCCCCGGCCCGTGCTACGAGCATTCTGACAGTTAGTGTGACTCGGGGGTGTTGACTCATTTAAACTAACATATTCATCCTGCTGTAACCAGGTTTCTGTTAGGCAGAATAAATCAATACGTTGATCAATTATTATATCATTTACCAACAGGGACTTAGAAGAGAGAGACCTAATGTTTAATAGACCACATTTAACTGTTTTAGTCTGTGGTGCAGTTGAAGGTGCTATATTATTTTTTTCTTTTTGAATTTTTATGCTTAAATAGATTTTTGCTGGTTATTGGTGGTCTGGGAGCAGGCACCGTCTCTACGGGGATGGGGTAATGAGGGGATGGCAGGGGGAGAGAAGCTGCAGAGAGGTGTATAAGACCACAGCTCTGCCTCCTGGTCCCAACGCTGGACAGTCACAGTGAGGCTGGAGTTGTTCCAGACTCTGTTGCTTAGTCTTGCTGTAACTGCTGCTGCCTTAGCAGTTCTGCTGTTCATCTCTGCATCAACAGAAAGTGAGTTAGAGATGGTTGACCCAAGGTATGTGAAGTGCTCCATGTCTTCCGGGTAAGCCTGCACAGTATAGCCAGTTTAACTGTGACACGGTTAAACAATAAATAAATCATTTTGGCCAACAGTAGAGATTTGGACTCCGACTAATCACATCAACACCTGCGGTGTTTTTCGATCCAGGAAAACTCCTCTGTGAAGCGGCTGCGTGACTCTCACTGCTGTTCATGTAAGTTTGTGAGACGCCTGTTCTGTCGCTGGTACTTACAAAGCTGTTTTTTTTTTGTTTCTTTTTTCTTTTCTTTTTTTCCCCAGCTGACTCACTGGGGGAAGGCGGAGGCTCCGCCACGACCTGAATCAAACATTGGAGAAAGCACCACATTAAATAACGCAATTTTTTTTTTTTTAACCAGATTAGAAAGACAAAATCAGCCAGTCAATGTCAATTTACCCAGAGTGACTTCAAATATGAGTAAATTAAGTATTTTTTTTATAAAATGTTTTGGTGGTTTCGTGATGAGTTTTGTAAAGGAAGAAGTGACCGTCCTGAAAGTGCTTCATGTATTCAGAGCGGGTGTGCCATCTAGTGTTCAAGAGATGACACTTCAGCCACTGAATATAAATTTAATTCTTTCACCAAAACATCGAATCTAGGCTTGCATCTTAGATGTACCTTCTGGCAAATTGTACCTGTAGTTTTGAAATCTGCACAATAAATGTTTTCAAAATTGCATTATCTGTTTTTGTTGTCATCTTCAGAATCAGAATCAGAAGACATTTATTGCCATTGCCAGTGAACAGGATTCACAGACTAGGAATTTGCTTTGGTACAATGGTGCAACATTAAGAAGAGATAAAATGCTAAGATAAAATATAACATATGTGTCAAAATAAGATAAAATGTAAGATAAAAAAAATATATGAGGCTGTATGCAACAGAAAAACAGAGAAACAGAAAAAACAGTGCAGTGGGAGGAGTGCAATTAAAAACCAAAGTACACTGTCTAAAGTGACCCATGATAAAATGATAAAGTGACAGAGTTAAGCTTAAGGTGACTGAGTTATGAGAAGTTCATGAGTCTAACAGCAGAGGGGAAGAAACTGTTCTTATGGCGGGAGGTTCTGGTCCGGATGGACCGTAACCTCCTGCCCGAGGGGAGTGGTTTGAACAGACCGTGTGCAGGGTGAGAAGGGTCAGCTGTGATCCGACCTGCTCGGCCCAGAGTCCTGGAGACGTGCAGGTCGTGGAGAGATGGAAGGCTACAGCTGATCACCTTCTCAGCAGAGGCCACAATGCACTGCAGTCTGTGTCTGTCCCTGGCTGTGGCCCCGGCGTACCACACCGTGATGGAGGAGCAGAGGATGGACTCGATGATGGCCGTGTAGAACTGCACCATCAGCTGGACAGGCAGCTTGGCCTTCTTCAGCTGCCGCTGGAAGTACATCCTCTGCTGGGCCTTCTTGATGAGGGAGCTGATGGTTGACTCCCACTTGAGGTCCTGGGTGATGGTGGTGCCGAGGAAGCGGTGACAGTCCACAGTGGTGATGGGGCTGTTGGTGAGGGCGAGGGAGGGCAGGGGGGCTGTGGCTTTCCTGAAGTCCACAATCATCTCCACTGTTTTCTGGGCGTTGAGCTCCAAGTTGTTGCTGCTGCACCAGGTCACCAGCCGGTCCACCTCCCTCCTGTAGGCAGACTCATCCCCATCCGAAATGAGTCCGATGAGGGTGGTGTCGTCCGCAAACTTGATGAGCTTTACAGAGTCATGGCTGGAGGTGCAGCAGTTAGTGTAGAGGGAGAAGAGCAGAGGGGAAAGGACACAGCCCTGTTTTGATCCTGTGCTGAGAACCCGAGTGTTCGAGACATTTTTTCCCAGCCTCACACGCTGACTCCGGTCCGTCAGGAAGTCTGTGATCCACCTGCAGGTGGAGTTGGGCACGTGGAGCAGAGAAAGCTTGTCCTGGAGCAAAGCTGGAAGGATGGTGTTGAATGCAGAGCTGAAGTCCACAAATAGGATCCTAGCGTAGGTTCCTGGGGAGTCCAGGTGCTGCAAGATGGAGTGCAGGGCCAGGTTTATGGCGTCATCTACAGACCTGGTGGCTCTGTAGGCAAACTGCAGGGGGTCCAGGAGGGGGTCGGTGATGGACTTCAGGTGGGATAAAACCAGGCATTCGAAGGTCTTCATGACTACAGACGTGAGAGCCACAGGCCTGTAGTCATTAAGTCCAGTGATGCGTGGTTTCTTGGGAACTGGAACTATGATTGAGGACTTGAAACAGACTGGAACATGGCATGACTCCAGGGAGGTGTTGAAGATGCCTGTGAAGACTGGGGCCATCTTTATTATTTAATCAATTTATCAAGCTAGATGATGTGTAACCACATCATGCAACTGCTAGAAAAATGACATGCCACCCATGGGAATCGAACCCGCGCCTTCCAAAAGCTCTGATTTCCAGTCAGACTTTACCACTGAGCTACCGTCACTGTCCTGTGAAAGCTGCGGGAAACTGCCTGATATCACAAAGGACATGGACATATTTAAATGTAAAATAAAATCACACTACATAAAAACACCACATTTAGTAAGTGGGCAATACAAATATGATCCATCTGTTCCTCTGTAGATGACCCATGGTCACTAACATATAGTCATGAAATGACATGAATGAGAAGCAGTGTGCGCTAATCATGTCCACATCTGCTGACGGTGTCTACCCGCCCCTTGCATGTCCTGCTCCACATGCTTGTCTTGTGGAGCGCGCACTGCAGAGCTTACACCGCGTCATGTGGAACAGAGCTCACGTGGGTAATATGACAGTCAGTCAGATCGCCCGCTGCGTGTTATGATCTGATGGTCCTTTTCAACCTGGGGGCAGCCTGTCAATGTTGTTTGAACTGATGATCTTGGTTCCAAGAGACCTTCCTATTTGTTTAAATCTACAGTTCTCGTTTGAACTCCTTGAGCTCTTTGGACGGCCCCCATAGTTCTGAGTATTGTCCATTGAGTCCTGTCAAACGCATGCTGGAAAAGAGAAATTGCCAGATGTAGTCAATCATGATCACTAATGAGGAGTTAATAGGCCTTGACCTTGTGTGGTTAAAAGATAGTGTTGAATCTTCAGCACCACTTATTAAAAGATTTAAGTGAATGTATGTATATTTTTGAGCCTGGATATATAATTTTGACCATGTGGATTAGAGATAAATTCAAGCTTATGCACCCAATTAGTCATTAATTATGTATGCTGTAAAATCATTCCACCTGGCAAAAGAACAGTTCAGACATCACTAAAATCCCAAAATTATCATGACATTCATGCCCATGATGAGTGCATGTAAACATCCGACCACAACTGTAGCAAGTGCAGCACTGCTGAATTTCAAGCACTTTTTAAATTAAAAATGTAGCGTTTCTACATTTTTACATTGATACAAAGAAAATCAAACTTGAATTTTCTTTTTTTTTATGTTGTAGAAACTATGCAGTTAAACCAAGTCAAATGATTTTATCATATATATTCCTTAGGAGTAGGGGTGATGGCCAAGTGGTTAGTTCACTTGCTTTCGGTGTGGAAGGCTCCCAGTTCAACTTCCCCATGTAATGTGGAGTTGCGTCAGGCATAAAACCTGTGCCAATTCAACATGCAGATCATGTTGTGGCCACCCTGAGTGAAAACAAGGGAGCAGCCAAAGGCTCTTACTTTATTCCTTAACAGGTGAACTGGCAGATCCATAACAAATAGACCATTAATAATGTAGGTAGGCAAGTCCCATTCTCATTCCTGAGCTTTGAGTATGTGCTAGTTAGAGTAGCACACATCCTGTTCCTCTTCTAAGACGACTTGGGTGAGCAGGACAGGACAACGCAAGTCATCTCAGGCTGCCCCACATGCTAAAGTTTCTGATGAAATCGGTGCTTTTGCACTGTGGCTGCTGATGCGTTACTGCATCGGCAACCAGAAGAAGAAACTCCTATTGCACTCTAGCAGCTAATCCACCACACTCCTTATTACTGATGGTCACTCTGTAGTGAACTGAGAGAGGACTGGTAACAGAAATGATACATGTTAATGTGGTCACTGGTATACAAATAATGAATGTTTGAGTTCAATGGTACGAATATTTCATGAGGTGAAAGCTGGAACATACCATTAAACGAGGTGAATGGTATGTTACAGCTTTCACAAACTTAAATATTCGTTCCATTGAAAGCATGTAAAAACATTCATTATTTGCTTTATATAATGGATAAAATAGATCCTTGTCATTTGACATTATATTAATTCATAAACGACAGAAAAGGGACTTACATTTTGGTGCGTCACTACACTGACTTTGTACTTCCAAAAAACGTTTGTGTACTTCCTTTCTCTCCAGCAAAAAATCACATCAGAAATTTGTCCAGCTTTGTGCATCACTGCTGACATCAACAATCCAACACGAACTTTAAATAGGAGTCCAAAAATAATTCTGACAGTCGAGGCCGTGCACCAACATTGTGTATTTACAAAAAAAGAGACTATCTCCTCAGTGCAAAAAAAAATCACATTAGAAGTTAGTCCAGCTTTTCATTCTAACTTCCTCCTAACAGCTCTTCATGCCTCCAGATGGCTTACAGCGCAATGGATTTGTTTTGTCTGTGTTCAGAGAATTAGCACCGTCAATTATCTCCTCCAAATCGTTTAGAGAAAATTTTGAGTTGTGTTTATAAATGTTTGAGTTCAATGGTACGAATATATTCATGAGGTGAAAGCTGGAACATACCATGCAGCGAGGCCTCATTAAATGGTATGTTCCAGCTTAATATTCGTTCCAATGAAAGAAGGTAAAAACATTCATTATTTGTTTTATATAATGGCTAAAATAAACTGCTGCTGAAGTCCAAATTGTGACATGTAGTTCCATGATGCTGTGCTCTGACTTTGGTACTTCCATTAAAAAAAGACTGTAGTTCTTCTGTCCACCCAAAAATCCTGTCAGCTTTTCATACATCAAGAGGGTTTACAGCAGAGTGGATTTTGTGCGTGCGCACACCAGTTAGCTCAATTAAATCATCTCGCTTCTGTCGTTCCTGTGCACGCTCACACAAAAGGGACATGCTTGTGCGTGCATATACTACCAAAAAAGGACTGCATTTCCTCAGTGCAGCAAAAAAAAAAAAAAAAAAATCAGAGAAATTAGTCAAGCTTTTCATTCTAACTTCCTGCTGACAGCCTCCACACGGCTTACAGTGCAGTGGATTTGTTTTGTGTGTGCTTCCACGTGCAGAGTGCAATGGTACCAAATGTATGGAACCAAATTTGCCCTTTAACCCCTTAACACCTGAATTTATATAGCTATATATAAAAAAATGTTTTGTGTATGTTTTTGCCTTTAAGTAGATGGTAAATAATGTTGACATTATTAATTTCACTTTTGCACAAAAACTAAATAGTAATTTTGGTATTTTTGTAATAATTTGTTATAATGTTATAATAATGGTATGTTGCAAATTTGCGACAACAGACATACTGGTCAATTTGGTATGTTGCATATTTGAGTCAAATATTGTAGCATATATGCGACAATAGGCGTTAAGCGGTTAAATGGAACCAGATCGCACTCAGTGCAATGCAACACAAATGGGACAAATAATCCATGTCATGTGACATACAAAGCACCAATCAAATGACAAGGATCCACTCAGCTGTTGTATAATGTCCACTCATCCATCTCCAACCGCTGGGGTCCTCATCACTGAGGCACCTGGGTGCTGGATCGTGCACAGAGAAACACACCACATGGCCAAAATGCCAAACAGTCTACCGATTCTTTTATGGATCAGTATGAGATTTGCCCATGTTGCACTGGTAGGCATCTTGCCTCCCAATAAAAAAGTCCATGGTTCAAAGCCCACCTTTGACCAGTCTTCCTGTACATCTGGATTTTGTATGAGTAAGGGTATCTGGTGCAGAATCAACATGTTGAGCCACACCACATCTTCTATAGTGAATCGAGTGAAACAGAAGCAGCCAAAAGGAACATGAAAGGTGCATTAAATGCATTGTTTGTGGCGTACAGTCAACTGTAGTTGTGGCTTGTTTCTTACCTAACCTACCGAATGAATATTTTCTCGTAACATTAAAAAAATGAGAACTGGATGCTGTAGAATATTTTTCTTAATTTTTGGGCAGTGTCGCTTTTAACCAACGATGTCTGACAAGTGTTTGGGACAGACAGAAAACAAAGGCACAAAGTGAGGTATACACGACAGCTCTTATATGAACTCAGTTTAGCCCACCCTCAAGCCAGTGCGCCTACTAAAACATCTTTAGCATCCACTTCTCTGTCACTGGTCCACAGCGGAGCACAGATCATTTTCATTCTCATTGTGAGTGATTGTCACATTGGTGCAGAAACAGGAAGCACAAAAGAGATAAAGGAGCCTAATGACACATGGCGCCTCCATCTACAAGGCCAGCGCACCATGTCCTCATATTGTGATTACCCCGTGCTATTGTAAATATGTGTTTCCTTTGGGTTTACATAAATTTACATATGTTTTAAAACTCTCCTGGGATGGGAAACCATTAGGGACAATGTTAGTGTTTTCCATTACAATCAGCCATGTTTTCAGTGCCGCCCGGCTGAATGGAAATGACTGCGTGTGTGTGTGTGTGTGTGTGTGTGTGTGTGTGTGAGGTAGAGTGAGGAGTGCACATTAGGCTCGGAGCAGAGCTGGAATTGAGAGGTTGTTCTCGGCATTATCTGTGACACATAGAGAGAGAGTGTCTGACTCTGGCTGGGCCACTCAGTCAGGGAGCGTTAAGCTTTAAGAGGCACTGAAGAGACTCGGGGCTTCTGAGGGAACTTGACATTGTTCATAAATCCTTCAGATTCTGAGACAGATGCATTGGCGCACACACAGTTGTATGTAAAGGTTTGGGCACCCCTGATGATTTCCATGATTTTCCTTTATAAGTCATTGGTTGTCTGGATCAGCAATTTCAGTTAAATAGTATATCATATCGCAGACAAACACACTGATACTTGAGAAGTGAAATTATGTTTACAGAATTTACAGAAAGTGTGCAATAATTCTTTAAACAAAATTAGGCAGGTGCATAAATTTGGGCACCCCAACAGAAAAAATACATCAGTATTTAGTAGATCCTCCTTTTGCAGACATAACAGCCTCTAAATGCTTCCTATAGCTTCCAATGAAAATCTGGATTCTGATTCAATATATTTTGGACCATTCTTCTTTACAAAACATCTCAGGTTTGTGGGTTTCCGAGCATGGACAGCTTGCTTAAAATCACACCACAGATTTTCAATAATATTCAGGTCTGGTGACTGAGATGGTCATTCCAGAACATTGCACTTTTTCCTCTGTATGAATGGCTTAGTAGATTTTGAGCAGTGTTTAGGGTCGTTGTCTTGTTGAAAGATCCAGCCCTGGTGCAGCTTCAACTTTGTCACTGATTCATGAACATTGTTCTCAAGAATCTTGTGATATTGATTGGAATCCATGTGACTCTCAGCTTTAACAAGATTCCCAGTACCTGCACTGGCCACACAGCATGAGGGAACCATCTCCAAATTTTACCATAGGCAGCAAGTGTTTTTCTTGGAATGCTGTGTTCTTTTTCAGCCATGCATACTGCCCCTTATGTCCAAATAACTCAATTTTAGTTTCATCAGTCCACAGCACGTTCTTCCAAAAATGAAGCTGGCTTGTCCAAATGTGCTTTAGCATACTTCAAGCAACTCAGTGTAAGGCATGTACGCAGAAAAGGCTTCCTCTGCATTCCAGCATCATACAGCATCTCTTCGTGCAAAGTGTGCTGTATAGTTGGACGATGCACAGAGACACTATCTGTGGCAAGATCATGTTGTAGGTCTTTGGAGCAGGTCTGTGAGTTGACTATGATTGTTCTCAACATCCTTTGCTTCAGCTTATCTGAGATTTTTCTTATCCTGCCACTTTGGGCCTTAACTAGTACCGTGCCTGTGGTCTTCCATTTCCTCACTATGTTCTTCACAATGGAACCTGACAGCTGAACTCTGAGATAGTTTTTTTTGTATCCTTCCCCTAAACCATGATTTTGAACAATCTTTGTTTTCAGGTCATTTGAGAGTTGTTTAGAGGCTCCCATGTTGTCACTCATTAGAAGAGATCCAAAGAGGGGAAACATTTGTAAATGGACACCTTAAATGCCCTTTCTCATGATTGAATTCACCTGTGTAAGGAGGTCAAGGGTCAATGAGCTTGTGTTCCAATAATTAATGCTAAATGTATTCAAATTGATAAAATGACAAGGGTGCCCAAATTTATGCACCTGCCCAATTTTGTTTAAATAATTATTGCACACTTTCTGTAAATACTAGAAACTTCATTTCACTTTTCAAATATCAGTGTGTTTGTCTGCTATATAATACATTTAACTGAAATTTCTGATCCTTTCTAAATCATAATGATGATGACTTATAAAGGGAAATCATGAAAATTATCAGGAGTGCCCCAACTTGTACATACAACTGTACATGCCCAGGCTTCAAATGGGCTCAATACAGTTAACAGCGAAACACTATGCTGTAGTTTTAATTTGTATCAGCGGATTATATGCATTCATCCGCAGAGGACAATTTTAATGAAATTGGGAGAGAAGTGAGAGGGGCTTTGGGCATGTGGATAAAAGTCAAATTTTATTTACGTCTCATTTTATTATTATAAAACATTGACAATGTCCAAAGCAAAATGTATTTTTTTTCCCATTATAATAAGTCATGCTTTCTCTGTCTGTTGAAGTTTGTGACAGAATATTTGATTTCCTCAATTCCACTGTTGCCATGTAAAGCAAAATTACCTCTCTGGTTTACGAGAAAATAAAATGGCAAACTTTTTATCATTAAGATGTTACCTTTGACATTATGTTGCAGTCTGTCTTGGACATGATATTAAACTACATGATTGTAGGTGGTCCTCCAGCCTGCAGATACTACAACTCCTTTTTTGGCACTCCAGCTGTCATAAAATGCCTCGCAAAACTTGACACTGGAAAAGAGGATCTATTGTTTCTGGACTCCGTGTACGTAACTTGCGGCCATCCATCGGACGATGGCACGCATTATGAAGGGGATGGGGAGAAAAGAAGAAACCACCAGAAAACACCAAGGATCTTTGGAGGGTGGCAATTGGTTCAGTGCTGAGGGGTCATCCAGTGCACCGTGGCTCCCATGTCTAAACTTGAAGCAGCTGGCACTGGGCACATGCCTCAGTGAGGATGACCATCATCCGCGGTTGCAGATGGAGCTTGGAAAGGACCATTACACTGGGAGTGCTGTCTGAGTGTAATATGATCAGACTTAAGCACTCTATGTTCAAACTGTGGTGAGTGATATCTCAGTGAGGGAGACTTTTTACTCGAAGCTTTTTTCTGTGATTGAAAACTGCCCCAGAGGTGACACTCCTCTGGAATGAGTGATTTCATTGTGAGAACTTTTTCTCTTTGGATCTGGCACCCATACTGGTAGTGTTTCGGTGCCCCTTTACATTCCAAAAAGTCAGGGACTGTGAGATGCTGGATCCTTATTCCAGCATCTGGTGTGGCACCACTGGACATGGCATTTCACAACTGGTGTTGTAGCTAAGGGAGCTCAATCATTTTCTTATGGCAAGATGGTGGAGAGTCTGCAAAACCACAGGTTCATTTTTATGAACTGTGATCACAGACTTGTTGTAGCCTCCCTAAAATGCAGTTGATGTCCCACAGTTTATCTTCTCAGTGTCCACTATTAAATCTAGACTTCAAGATCAGACTGTTTTGCAGGAAGTTGCAAGCAAACTAGCTGGAGGACTTCCAGGATCGGCCATAACTCATGACCTGAATGGTATACCTGTACCTCATAAGACTGCAGTCACGGCTGGTGGCAGCTCAATCCTGGGAAGTTTCTCTGCTGTACTTTCCTGTTCAAATGGTTACTTTGAGCAGCTGTATAAGGCTGATCGTCCTGTCTGAATGTTGGACATCTCCACTAGTGCCAAGGATCTAATGGCTGATCTGCTACTCGACTGCAAAGCCACAGGATCTCAGTGAGATTGCAAAGGTGGTAAAGCTGCAGTGACCTGGTATCAGGGCAGAGGTCCTTTAGCTGGATGGAGATACTGTTGTCCTGGTGTTGCAAGCCATCTTTGGTTCCATGTGGGTGAGAGTTATCATCACAAGACTGGAAAAAAGGTCTTGTTGTCCCTCTCTGGAAAGGAAAAGGAGATTACCTGGACTTTAGCAACTTCTGGGGTATGTGTCACCAATGCATGCTCACAATGAACCTGACAGTTTGTCGTGAGTGTAACACATTGAAATAACATCTGTACAAAACTCTACATGGGTGATTCTTTAACTACAGGCACTATGGCCTTGTACATGTAATTTCCACCACACCATTGCCTTACAATATAAAGTGCCTTGGGGCAACTGTTTGTTGTGATTTGGCGCTATATACATGTGCTCTGATGTCACTGTTTATCTCCATAGAAACTACCCAAACAATCTTTCATACAAATTGTTTAAAGGGACATTACAGTGTTGTGGTGGTGCGGCAATAGTGTGGGACAACTACATTTTGTTTAAACAAATCACAACAGTTGTATGACATTGAATACCCCAATTATGTTTTGATTATTTTACTGATATTTTATTCAGAGATATTTTAAAACATTAGAAAAAAACGTTTCTTTACCATTCATTTTTATCATTGAAGATCAAAAGTCTGGGTGTGGGACAAGCACAAAACGGCAATATTTGCATATAATGATGCTGAAAAAAGGTGAAAAAGTCATCATAGACTACTAGAACAAATTTCTTAACACACTTTCATTGTAAAGATAACTATAAAAGTGTGAAATTTCCCCTTTTTTCTGTTTTTCATACAATATGATCAAAGGACATAATAAGTGCCCGTAGTCTAAGAATCACACACATATAAGCTCCAGCTCTACTGTAAAGTTTAAAAACCACCTGTACCCAACTGTTCATGGATACCACCATTCAGCTGACTCCCAGATGACAGCCCCATGTATGTACGTTCTGTCATTTCACAGCCACATGGAAAATGATCATGTGGGCTGCATTTAATGACACGTTAAGGCATGCAATTAGACATAAATTACTGTCTGTATGTGGCCCCCAGGTCTCGAGTTTGCCTCCCCTAATCTACACCATTAATAAGAATACACTGACTGATAACGTTAACCACCAACTCCACAATGTATACTCCACCTTTTGCTGTTCATAGAGCAGATAGAAGACTGAAGAAAAACGAATAATAATCAGGGGATGCTCCTCACGGCCACTTTATTAGGTACACCTGTTGAATTGGTTGTTAACACAAATCAACCAATCACATGGCAGCAACTCAGTACATTTAGGCATCTGGACGTAGTGAAGACAACTTTCTGAAGTTCAAACTGAGCATCAGCATGGGGAAGAAAGGGAGTTTAAGTGACTTTGAATATGGCATGGTTGTTGGTTCTAGACCAGGGGTGGGCAATTAATTTTTACAAGGGGCCACATAGGGAACCTGAATTATGTCCGAGGGCCACACCATCGATAACTCGGCTGTCTCCATTACAAATTTTACAAATAATTGCCTATTTAATAGCTTTTATGGGTAATTTTTATTCTTGTAATAATATGTAAATATTTAAATATACCTAAATAAGCCTCTCTAATGATTTGCAACACACAAGCTTGACATTTTTAATCTATGTAATAATAATGACAGACCTCATGAGGGCCGGACAGAGACATGCAAAGGGCCGCATGTGGCCCCCGGGCCGCAGTTTGCCCAGGTCTGTTCTAGACAGACTGATCTGAGTATTTCAGAAACTGCTGATCTACTGGGATTTTCCCTCACAACTATCTCTAGGGTTTACAGAGAATGGTCTGAAAGAGAGAAGATATCTAATGAGTGGCAGTTGCATGGACAAAAATGCCTTGGCGTTAGGGGTCAGAGGAGAATGGGCGACTGTGGGATGCGATCATGTCAGTATGGACCAACATCCCAGGAATGTTTCCAACACATTGTTGAATCCATACCATGAAGAATAAATGTGCTTAAAAATGGGAGACCAACCCAGTATTAGCAAGGTGTACCCAATAAAGTGGCCGTGAGTATATACTGACTACAACTATTTACTCGCTGCAAGTGCAGGATAACACATTTGAATCCTAATTTTTTGTGAAATAGACCATCATATATATCACAAGAGTCGGTAACAGAGCATGAATTTCCATCACCAAAAAACAAAACAAAAACAGATGACAGTGTAATGCAGTCTGCAACCTTACCACTAGAGGGCACTAAATCCTACACACTGTAGCTTTGAATATTCTTTTTTTTTTTTTCTTTTTTGCTGCCTGACAGTCACAAGTTATTTATTTTTTTTCAGCATTTATTCTTGTAGCTCCATTAGTGTAAGAAAACTTTGTGAACAGAAAGTAGAAATGACAGAAGGAAATGAGGTGCAGCACAAGTGAAGAAGTCACAAACTGGTGGGGGGGTGCGTTGCAAAGATCAGGCCGCAATAATCATACAGCAGAACCATCTATAGCAAAAGTGGCAGAAAAAAGGTGTTCGCCTCATGTAACATCTCATTGATAAGAGCAGCAAACACCTCATTTACAGGAACCTTAGGCTATAAGATCAGGTATTTTAAAAGCCATCCAAACACATTCAGACCCCGCCTGTGTGCCAACAAATAAAACACCTTGATATCACCCCAACTAAACTAGGATGATTCTGTCTTAATGTCCCATTTCAGGCACCAAGGAACCCATAGTCTTTATGGCTCCGCAGAATTGCAGGTGTGTTTGGCACAGCGGGGCATTTCAGACGATTAAAGTGACAAGTTCAGCCACCAACCCCGGGACATCGAGAAGCAGGCGAGATTGGCAGCTTTCGCTTCTTTAGTTGGTTTCGTCAGCCGTTACTCCCAGCGGAGGCGACATGCTGTGAAGGACTAGTGGGAGGGGATAGGAAGGCAGATTAACAGGCAGCTGATACAGGTGTACAGGCGGTATCAAACAGCAGCTCTGTCAATGCAGCAGGCTCCGAATTTCTTTCAGAAGGGGCTCGGATCCCCGAAGTATAGCTGCCGATTTCTCTATGACAGGATTAACCGAGAGCTTCATATGATTTTCTGCGATTCTGTGACTCAACAATTCAGTGATCCACACTCTAGCAGGTTTAGACTCCTATCCCAAGTTTCAAAAGCTTACCCTTCGGCCGAGGGACTCTTTTCTCCCATACTGTTACACCCCCACCACACTTTTTTTTTGTTTTTTTTTTGCTGAATTCAGTTGTTCATCACATCCTGTCCTTCATCACTGTCATTCATCACTGTCCTCTCCGAGTCTCCCATCTTCTCTTCTCTGCACATCTGCCAGCTTTGAGTTTCCTTTCTTTCCTCTCCTGCCTTGCTTGGCCCAAGGCCCTTATAGCCAAATTGGTTTACATTGGAGAGATAAATGCTCTGCAAATGCGCTTAAACACGTACAGTTAAAAAAAAAATGCAGACAGTGCGTGTCAGGATTATCACTCAAGTCAGGGGGAGAAAGGAGAGCGTCTGCAGCACAAAGCTGGGGAGCCGAAGTGAAGCCTGCAGATATAGTCGGTCTCATCCACTTCTCAGGAGAAAGAGAGGAGGATTTAGCATTTTGAATGCTACTCTGTAATTCCTGGCATTATATAACTTGCCGCCAACAATCAAACTCCTGCAGCATTGTTTCACTGGGGCAAGCAAAGTGTGAAGTTACACTCCTGGTAGAAGGTTGGCGGTGCTGCCTGCAGCCCGTGAGACCACCCTATAAGCACCAGGCGCCAAAACGCACACTCTGAGGCCAACCACAGAAGCAACACGCTCAAAATCCTCTCAGAATATAAGCTGCACAAATTCATCTTAGGGTATTAATGATTCACCAAAGTATCATGAGTGACATGTAAAAAGAGGCTGATCCAACATACTGCTGCTACAGAAAGACGAACAGCATAAAAATGATCCCAAACAGCAAGTCTGAAGCCGTTTCTTCAAGCTTTTTCTTCACAGTAGAAGGCTTCTGTCACAGCCTTAGAATACTGGTCTCAAACTTGTGGGCCAGGGGCTGGATATAGCCTATGTGCCAGTGGTTTATGGTCTGTGGCATGGTTTATTAAATAATGGCGAGAATGCTCAATGGAATGCATTAATTCGAAACATCCGTTTTCTAAACCACCTTATTCTAGTTAAGGGTCACAGGGGGGCTGGAGTCTATCCCAGGGGTCAAGAAGCAAGAGGCAGGGTACACCCTGGACAGGCCGCATGTCTGACGCCGGGCCAACGCACAAAGACAGACAAACACACTCACACCTGTCAATTTAGAGTCACCAAGTCTTTGGCAGTGAGGGGAGTTTTCCGGGAATTCCCTGAAATCTGGGTTTTCTGTGGCAAACGTTTCCGGGTTAGTTTTGTTTTCCAGGCACACGTTGGATTTAGTCCATGGTCTGATTTCATGATGTTTGTATTTGTGAAATTGTTTGGAAACGCCTCTGAGACACCACAGTGGATATTAAGTCTCAGGTTTTCACGTCCTGATCTGAGACTGAAGGATAAATGTAACGTGCCATAGCTCGTCCGTACAGCAGCAAGTTAGAGACGCCGTTACACATTTTAAAGCGCCTGTCACACCTTGACAATTTAGCCTGTGTATGTCAACCGTATTAAAAACGCTGGCATACGCGGGTGTACATCTAATAAATTATGTAGCTGTCACACCTTGACAATTTAGCCAGCATATAGCATTTAGCCGACTGCCCCATTTCCACCAAGTGGTTTGGGTCAATACTAAACAGTATGATATGTGTCGGAACAGTTAAAGCTGGCTTGGTTTGTGTTTACGTCGCCAGGAGAACCCTTTTGTTTGGCAAGCGGAACACTTAAATATTGACAAGCACGTCATCAAGCGCGCATATGCTTTCACGCGGCCTCGGCCCTCCACACAGAGGCAAAACAGAGTAATTTAACATTATTTTATTTTTGTCTTTGTGAATCATGGGATTTATCTTCATTGCATGCAGAATGCTGAAAACTCAACTGATCCCTGTGATGAATGCTGTCATGACTGAATGAGATGCTGTGACTCTTTCTACTTCTTTCAACAAGTGCCAGTGTTGCTGACAGAACCATCCCTCCCGGAGACGGATCCACGAAATGAACCCATATAATTACGTAAAAACCCCAACGGTCAAAACGACCCCCTGTGAGCAAGCACTTGGCGACAGTGGGAAGGAAAAACTCCCTTTTCACAGGAAGCAACCTCCAGCAGAACCAGGCTCAGGGAGGGACAGTCTTCTGCTGGGACTGGTTGGGGCTGAGGGAGAGAATCAGGAAAAAGACATGCTGTGGAGGGGAGCAGAGATCAATCACTAATGATTAAATGCAGAGTGGTGCATACAGAGCAAAAAGAGAAAGAAACACTCAGTGCATCATGGGAACCCCCCAGCAGTCTAAGTCTATAGTAGCATAACTAAGGGATGGTTCAGGGTCACCTGATCCAGCCCTAACTATAAGCTTTAGCAAAAAGGAAAGTTTTAAGCCTAATCTTAAAAGTAGAGAGGGTGTCTGTCTCCCTGATCCGAATTGGGAGCTGGTTCCACAGGAGAGGAGCCTGAAAGCTGAAGGCTCTGCCTCCCATTCTACTCTTACAAACCCTAGGAACTACAAGTAAGCCTGCAGTCTGAGAGCGAAGCGCTCTATTGGGGTGATATGGTACTATGAGGTCCCTAAGATAAGATGGGACCTGATTATTCAAAACCTTATAAGTAAGAAGAAGAATTTTAAATTCTATTCTAGAATTAACAGGAAGCCAGTGAAGAGAGGCCAATATGGGTGAGATATGCTCTCTCCTTCTAGTCCCCGTCAGTACTCTAGCTGCAGCGTTTTGAATTAACTGAAGGCTTTTCAGGGAACTTTTAGGACAACCTGATAATAATGAATTACAATAGTCCAGCCTAGAGGAAATAAATGCATGAATTAGTTTTTCAGCATCACTCTGAGACAAGACCTTTCTAATTTTAGAGATATTGCGTAAATGCAAAAAAGCAGTCCTACATATTTGTTTAATATGCTCTTTGAATGACATATCCTGATCAAAAATGACTCCAAGATTTCTCACAGTATTACTAGAGGTCAGGGTAATGCCATCCAGAGTAAGGATCTGGTTAGACACCATGTTTCTAAGATTTGTGGGGCCAAGTACAATAACTTCAGTTTTATCTGAGTTTAAAAGCAGGAAATTAGAGGTCATCCATGTCTTTATGTCTGTAAGACAATCCTGCAGTTTAGCTAATTGGTGTGTGTCCTCTGGCTTTATGGATAGATAAAGCTGGGTATCATCTGCGTAACAATGAAAATTTAAGCAATGCCGTCTAATAATACTGCCTAAGGGAAGCATGTATAAAGTGAATAAAATTGGTCCTAGCACAGAACCTTGTGGAACTCCATAATTAACCTTAGTCTGTGAAGAAGATTCCCCATTTACATGAACAAATTGTAATCTATTAGACAAATATGATTCAAACCACCGCAGCGCAGTGCCTTTAATACCTATGGCATATTTATCTGGGGAATCATACGTGAAGCTGCCTGGCGTCGTAGTTGGTGAGCTAGAAGCTGGCTTGCCCTCTCACCATGTTCATAATATATGGAGCACGAGCGTAGAAGAAGCCTCTCTGCATCATTAGTGGTGATAAGGTCAAATTCAGTCTGTAGCGCAACACGTTTAAGTAAATTGGGGGAGAAACAAGCGGCGAGTTGTTGGTCTATTTTAGTGATGTTGATAGAAAGTTCTTGTAGTTTGACTTTTCGAGATTTGTTAGAATGGGCAGAGTAGGAGATTATGTGTCCCCGTAGGTATGCTTTTAATGATTCCCACAGGAGTGAACATGTGATAGGTTCTGTGTCATTTTGATTAATAGCAATAAAATCGTCAATTTTAGCTGCAATAAATTTATTGAATTCGTCATCTGAAAGAAGTAATGAATTGAACCTCCAAGGTGTTGAGTAGCGAGATTGTGAGGAAAACTGAATATCTAAAGAAAGAGGGGCATGATCGGAGATAACGATAGGGTGGTAATTAACATTTAATACATTGGGAATTAATTTGGCATCAGTGAAATAGTAATCAATCCGAGAGAAACATTGATGCATCTGTGAAAAGGAGGAGAATTGTAAAATCTCCAAGGATCAATGTAACCAATTTTAGACATGAAATCAGAAAGAGATCTTGACATTAATGATAGGGTTAGGGTTCGTGGGTTAGAACGGTCTAGATTGGGGTCAATTACACAATTCATGTCCCCTCCAAATATAAGGAGAGTATTGTTCAAAGAGGGAAGACGTTCAAAAAGCCTATTCATAAAATGTGAATCATCAAAATTGGGGGCATATATATTAACTAATAGGATGGGAACATGGAATAGTGTGCCTACAATAATCAAGTATCTACCATCTTTGTCTGATATAACCTTAGAAGCTGAGAATTGAATTGACTTACCAATTAAAATAGCGACCCCTCTGGCTTTAGAATTGAAATTCGAGTGAAACACCTCAGAAACCCAGGGACATTTGAGTCTCACCTGGTCTTTGATACGCATGTGGATTTCTTGTAGAAACACTAGATCAGCTTTAAGACATTTCAAATGAGTAAATATCCTTGATCTCTTAATTGGACTCCCCATGCCTTTAATGTTCCAGCTCAAAAATCTCACAGAAGACCCAGTACCATAAGTATTAGCTTTGGTAGACATTATTTACCTGGACATAGACAATGGCCTCATCCCCAAACGATGGAGCACCCAGTGCTAACTCCACAAGGAGTTGAACCTCTAAGACCACAACTTACGGTTTTTTGACTAATGGTTAAGTCAGATTTCAGTTTGAGCTCCTACAAACCTAGCAACAATTTGACCCCAAGGCACAACTAATACAAGTCCAAGTTGAACTGAAATTAACATGAAAATGGAAAAGTGAGAAGGAAAAAAAATAAAAATAAAATAATATTAATAGTAAAAATAATAGTAAAGAAAAGTGAATAAAATAATTTAAAAAAAATGGGCGGGGAGAGAAAAAAAAGGGGGGGGGGAGCAAAGCATAACCTGTAAAGGCATGAAAACGACAGTGTATGAATCAGCGAAATATTATCAATCACCACTTCAGTGTTGTGCATATTTTCTCAGTTTTCTTTCGTGCCTAGTGACCTGATCAATGCGGTGGCCTCTTCTGGTGATTTAAACTCTCTCACTGCACCGTTGTGTGTAACTTGGAGGCGCACTGGGTAGAGCAGTCCGAAGCGAATCCCCGGTATCTCACGGAGCTGGCATCGGACATCGTTAAAGGCAGCTCGGGCACGAGCTGTCTTCTGAGTGAGGTCGGGGAAGATGGAAAAGTTCATGTCCCCGATCCTGATCCGTTGCTGGGCCCTGGCTCTGCACAGTATGTCCACACAGTCCATATGGTAATGCAAACGAGCAACGATGGGGCGGGGGCGTCCTCCAGGTCCCGGCTTCGGCTGGAAAGTGCGGTGAGCACGGTCAACGAGGGGCTCTTTCTCAAGCTGGAACGCCTCCTTTAGCAGAGAGGAGACGGCGGCCGCATCGATAGAAGAGGTGAAAAAATCCTCAGGAATCACCACTAACCGTATATTATTGCGGCGAGATCTTGCCTCCAGGTCCTCGCATTTATTGTCCAGTTTTGTCAGTTCTGATGACAGGTGATCCACCTTAGCTTGTAAGATAGAGATGTCGTCAGTGCAGGAGGAGAGCGACGTTTCCATTTCACCTACGGTGCCCTTCAGAGCGCGGACATCAGACTGGATGCTTGTAATGGTGGCAGATAGCTCGGACTTCACAGCCTGGAGCTCATCCTTGATGCTTGTTAAATTTTGAGTCAGGGCTGATTTAAAAATAACCGACATCTCAGTGCTGAGTGACGAGAGCAGTTCGGCCTTAAAGTCAGGGGGAAGAGAGCCGCTGCTTGCGGCTTCGAACGAGCAGGAGGGGCAGCACGAGCCACCACCAGCCCAGGATGGAGCAGGAGGAGAAGGCCGCGACGGCTGTATACTTAGCTTAGCTTGTTTTGGAGGCATCTTTACCGGGAAGAGGTTGGCGGTAAATTGAAGTGAAGTAATGGTGGCGAAACAAACACACAGCAAAAAACAAAAGAAAAAGAGAAAAAATTAAAAAGATGAGGAAAAGTGTGCCTAAGATTAGTTTTGTAGAAGTAGTTGCAGGAGCTCAGAAAAACACGTCCTACTCCATGAGTCGCTGCACCGGAAGGCCTTGATCAGACATCTTGGTTGAATTACATGATCTGGATCTTATTATCAGGATCCTGCACTATTACCAGGGTAACACAAAATGGGGGTGTGTCATTGAAGGGGCCAAGAAATGGGGGCTCCTGATTGGATGAAAAGTGGGGCGATACAAAGCCTGGTTTTGTCAGTGTCTTTTTTTGTATCACCCTGATTTTATTGCCACAGTTTCCAGGGCAGTAAAATTGATAGGAAATGTATATGATGTATCAGCCCTATTTTTTATTTTTGTATCTCATGGGGGCCGGTTTATGAGTGTAGGGCAGATTTTTGTTGTCATATGTGATAAATGCACGTTGCTGACCTGCACCTCAGGACCCAGCTGTTCAGTGTCTTGCTCATGTCCACTTCAACACACAGAAAGATGCAGTCACAGATTGAACCATCAACTGATGGACAACCCACTCTACAACCTGAGCAATCTTGAGTATATTTGTTTTTTTCCTTTTTAATTATGTTGGACTGTGATCAGCACCCAATGAAATTACAGTACAACTATTTAATGAGGTCATATGTTACTGTACAGCTTATCAGCAAGCCGATGTACTTCAGGTCACCAGGTGTCTTAAAGCTAGATGTAAAGGTCTGTTGACTAACGTAGCTCACAGGTGACTCCTTCTTTAAACAGCTCATTTTCAAGGGGCCCTTGTTTTGTGTCTGCCGCTTTAAATAGAAAGGAGCTGTTGTTTGCCACGCCCTGTTTCCCTTCAGAGAGTGGGGCAACATGTGAATATATATATGAGCATCCTGAAAAGGCAGTGATTCTTATATTTACTTTGACTTTTATTTCATTGTAGAGTATGAACCAAGATATTTTGTGGTGTTTTTTTTTTGTTGTTGTTTGGTTTTTTTTTACAGCCACCTTCATTAAATTTGTTAATATTCATCCATTCCTGCATTTCAGGCCTGCAAACATCCCCAAAATGAAGTTGAGACACTAAGGCATTTATCACTTTGGATTGTTGCCATTCCTTTCTCACAACACCTAAAAGACATTCTGGCATTGAGGACACATGAAGTGTTCCAAGTATTCTATTCCATTCCACCCCATTGCTTTTAAAAGCAAGAAAGCACTGACTTTACAGATCCTTAAATACATCCAACTGTTCTTCAATTAATGCTTAACTATGCATCCAAACCAAACTTGTTTTACTGTTTGATTGTTCCTACCATGGAACTCTGTGCACACCTGATCTTGCCAGATCTCAGAAGTTAAGCAAAGTAGCTGCACACATTACTCCATGTAGGACTTGAAGGGGATCCAGAGTAAAAATCTGTGCCAACTATGGACAGCTGCATGCAAAAAAAAAAAAAAATTTGTTCAAATGTTCCTACGTGGACAGAGCCTGATGAATGTCTCCTGGGTTTAATCATTTTTGACATAACTATCTTAGAAATGGTATTTTTTTTGGTAATGTGCAGTGACGACATTAAAAACGACTACAAAGTGAAGAAAATTCCCATTATCTCTAAAAAAAAAAAAAAACTGGCTCGCGAAGACAAAGTTCAGGACACGGCATCCCCCTCCCACCTGCAGCTGTTGTCCCCTGGGAGGGCTGTAAGCTGCTGCCCCTGTCCTCCAGCATAAATGTAAAAACCCTCCACATGCTCTGCTACTTAGATTTGGATGTAAAACTTCCAAGAAAGCACCCCCCCACCCCAAAAAAAGCCCCCCCTTTGTTTCTCTCCCTCACGACCTAGTCCTCCCTCCACTTCAGCACCGTCCCATCAGACCTCCCAAAACAAAGCCCTCAGAGCAAAGCCAGCACAGAAATCATAGTGCACCATTCAATCATTGTTTTTTCCTCCTTCTCACCCCTTTTATGCTCCCACTAAAGGTTTTAGTCGGGCAAAGAAGGAGGGCTGTCACTGAGGAAACCTTAGCCCATTGATGAAGTGACAGGAGCTGCCAGAATATGATCCTAATCCTGTTTCCAGCATTCTTTTAACCCACTGGCATCGCAATTCCTCCACACATTCTCTGAGCTGTCAACTAGGAAAATCCCTCTAATAGCGCATTGCCCAGATAGACATCAAAGAGCTCCTGGAAACCTTCAGCGGCTTAGCCGCCGTAGACACACTCACACAGCGCGTCTTTACACCAGTACACACAAAATCCACACATTCATAGCAAACTGACCATATATTTAAAGAGCAAACCCCAAAATAACCCTAAGAAAACAAATCTCAATTCCTTTTTGTTCAACTTGCTTGATTCCAAACCGATCACACCTCCTCCACCAGCAGAAGGTGACCGAAACGTTAGGACCATGCACGCATTGAGAAACCAGGAAAAACAGGTGCCTGAACTCTGCTGACTCCAATAACCCCTTTTGCTTCTATTTTATCTCATTCTATTCTTACTTAATCCATCGATATCCCCACCAAAGGTAATCTTCTTATGGCAAAGCGTTCTGTTTCGGTGCTGCCAAACCTCAGCTGATGGGGGGGGGGGCAGAGAGGGAGGAGTTAAAGCCTGTGCTTCAGTCATTTCATTTAGGTTTAGTTATATACTGTGTGAACAAGCAGCACCCCCCCCCCCCCCCCCAAAAAAAAAAATATGTGTACATGGTGCATGTTGTGTCTAAGCCTCTCGGACCTCCAGTGTGAAAATTATTTATGGGAGTTGTTGTCAGTTCATTAAACAGCTTTAAATTGTCACCTTACACTGTTGGTGGTCAACAGTGGTAGTCTATGAGCCAGTCATCAATTTTGACCTAATCGGTACCACGTAAAGTGGAGAAACAACACTTAGAATCCAGCCTCAGTGTACCATGGCCTACACAAAAATATATGACCATCCCAGGGTAACAGGAGGTGGTAAAATCACGTCAGAATTTCAATACATCCACTTGGGAAATTATTCACAATATTAATACCAGCATTTTGGCATCAAAATTAATCCTATATCTTGAAAATAACCCCCCACCCCTTGAATGTAACAAAGTATGGTCTATTTTCAATTATCTGGCTATTCCACTATGTGTAAAGTTTGTCCATGCCCTTCAAAAACTTTATAAACACAATTCTTTCGCAAAGGTTTTATTTCAGTAACACTGTGTGAATAACAGAACTTAAGAGGAGGCCATGCTCTTCAAAAACTTTAAAAACAAACCATTGTCAAAGGTTTTATCAAATTCTTTAGCCTGAGATCTTGTTTTTGGCTTGGCCATGACACTTGATTTACTACAACTTGCCATGCTGTGACTTGAAATTACATGTGTAATTGCATGATCACTGTAATAATATCAGTACTTATGTAGCTTTTGTGACTTCTCTAAAACAAGTACTACCAAGTCAGGAGCATTACAGTAGTGTTCAGAATAATAGTAGTGCTATGTGACTAAAAAGATTAATCCAGGTTTTGAGTATATTTCTTATTGTTACATGGGAAACAATGTACCAGTAGGTTCAGTGGATTCTCACAAATCCAACAAGACCAAGCATTCATGATATGCACACTCTTAAGGCTATGAAATTGGGCTGTTAGTAAAAAAAAAAAGTAGAAAAGGGGGTGTTCACAATAATAGCAGCATCTGCTGTTGACGCTACAAACTCAAAACTATTATGTTCAAACTGCTTTTTTAGCAATCCTGTGAATCACTAAACTAGTATTTAGTTGTATAACCACAGTTTTTCATGATTTCTTCACATCTGCGAGGCATTAATTTTGTTGGTTTGGAACCAAAGTTTTGCTCATATACTAGTGTGCTTGGGGTCATTGTCTTGTTGAAACACCCATTTCAAGGGCATGTCCTCTTCAGCATAAGGCAACATGACCTCTTCAAATATTCTGACATATCCAGACTGATCCATGATACCTGGTATCCGATATATAGGCCCAACACCATAGTAGGAGAAACATGCACATATCGTGATGCTTGCACCACCATGCTTCACTGTCTTCACTGTGAACTGTGTCTTGAATTCAGAATATGGGGGTCGTCTCACAAACTGTCTGCAGCCCTTGGACCCAAAAAGAACAATTTTACTCTCATCAGTCCACAAAATATTCCTCCATTTCTCTTTAGGCCAGTTGATGTGTTCTTTGGCAAATTGTAACCTCTTCTGCACATGTCTTTTATTTAATGGAGGGACTTTGTGGGGGATTCTTGCAAATAAATTAGCTTCACACAGGCGTCTTCTAACTGTCACAGTACTTACAGGTAACTCCAGACTGTCTTTGATCATCCTGGAGCTGATCAATGGGTGAGCCTTTGCCATTCTGGTTATTCTTCTATCCATTTTGATGGTTGTTTTCCATTTTCTTCCACGCGTCTCTGTTTTTTTTTGTCCATTTTAAAGCATTGGAGATCATTGTAGATGAACAGCCTATAATTTTTTGCACCTGCGTATAAGTTTTCCCCTCTCCAATCAACTTTTTAATCAAACTACGCTGTTCTTCTGAACAATGTCTTGAACGTCCCATTTTCCTCAGGCTTTCAAAGAGAAAAGCATGTTCAACAGGTGCTGGCTTCATCCTTAAATAGGGGACACCTGATTCACACCTGTTTGTTCCACAAAACTGACAAACTCACTGACTGAATGCCACACTACTATTATTGTGAACACCCCCTTTTCTACTTTTTTCTCTTTTTTTTTACTAATAGCCTTAAGAGTGTGCATATCATGAATACTTGGTCTTGTTGGATTTGTGAGAATCTACTGAATCTACTGGTACCTTGTTTCCCATATAACAATAAGAAATATACTCAAAACCTGGATTAATCTTTTTAGTCACATAGCACTACTATTATTCTGAACACTACTGTATATATCATAAACGTGAATGTTGTGTTCAATGCAGGGTTCATCAAAAGTAATCATGAAGTCAAAACAATTACATTCTAATATTTCGAAAGATGTTAAAATTACAGTATATATTGCAGTTTTCTTTTTTGCATGGCGTGGTTTTTTTTTGTCATAGTAGACACCCACTTCCTATATGAAATATCTCCCAAATTACACAATGCACAATCTCTGAAGTGGATGTATACGGAAGCATATTTGAAAAAAATATACATTTTTTCTACCATTACCACCTCCTGCTACCAGGGTGGTAGTTATAACCAGGTAGGGGTCAATGAAGAATTACAGAGGTCAGAATGTAAAAATTCTCCAATCATGTTAAAAACTATACCAAATTATGTGTCTGATCATAATGATTCCAAAAAGGTATAGTTTGGATTATCTATGACTGAATGTTCTGGAGTTTTGGAGTAAAAACAGCAAAAATGGTGACAAAGGTCAGTTTCAGTTTCAGGTCAAAAGTTAAAATTGCTCCAATTTCAGTAAAGAATGATGCAAATTATTGGTTGAAATAAAAGGATTAATAAATGAAATAGTTTTGACTGTGTTGAAGGCTTGGTCTCCAAAATAAAGGTCAAACAAGGTCTATAAGTTAGATTCTATGACTTGTGACATATGTTACCCTGTAACATGATAACTAAGCATGACAGATGGTGCAAACCATTCCTTTTTAGAACCCTATTAAGCTATTAACTTATTGGCAGGGATGGTGGCCAAGCGGTTAGTGTGCTTGGTTTCAGCGCAGAAGGTTCCCAGTTCAAGCCAGGAATGGCATCCGGCATTAAACTTGTGCCAACTCAACATGCAGATCCACTTCAGATTTGCTGTGGCGACCCCGAGTGCAAAACAAGAGACCAGCCGAAGGTACTTACTTATTAACCAATCATACATTTTTGTGTACGTCATGGTACACTGAGGCTGGATTCTAAGTGTTATTTCGTCGCCTTAAGTGGTACCGAAAACCTCCTTGGCCCATGGACTTTGATGAAACAAACCTTTTTTGTTTTTTGCAGTCACACTACAACCCATCCAAACACATCCTCTTCACATCCTGCCCCATTTTTTTTTTAATAAATGGTTTTCATTTGTGTTTTTATGTTATTTATATGTGTCCAAAAAAAGCTTTGGGAAAAGTTCTATTTTACAGCAATGTTTAACAGACAATTCCTTCGACTTCGTGCTTGGTTTGTGCTCTGTCAGGCACTGTCAACTGTGGGACCCTATATGTAGACAGGTGTGTGTCTTTGCAAATCATGTCCAATCAACTGAATTTACCCCAGGTGGACTCCAATTAAACTGTACAAACATCTCAAGGATGATAAGTGGAAACTGGATGCACCTGAGCTCAATTTTGAGCTTCATGGCAAAGGCTGTGAATACTTATGTGATTTTTTTAGTTTTTTAATAAATTTGCAAAAAAAAAAAAGCTTTTTCACGTCGTTATGGGGTGTTGTGTGTAGAATTTTGAGGGCATATTGGAATAAGGCATAACATAAAATGTGGAAAAAGTGATGCGCTGTGAATACTTTCTGGATGCACTGTATGTACATATGATTTCTTAGTTTTTTTATTTTTAATAAATTTGCAAAAAATCTAACAAATAGAAAAACAACAAACAACATGTTTCACATATGAATTTCATCCATTTTGGAATAAGGCTGTAGCATTAAAAAATTTAAAAAGCAAAGCGCTGTGAATACTTTCCTGATGCACAGTATGTACAAATGATTTATTATGTTTATTTTTTTATTATTTTTAATGTAAGTAAGTCCCTTCGGCTGCTCCCTTGTTTGCACTCGGGGTCGCCACAGCAAATCCAAGGTGGATCTGCATGTTGAATTGGCACAGGTTTTACGCCGGATGCCCTTCCTGACGCAACTCCACATTACATGGAGAAATGTGGCAGGGGTGGGATTTGAACCCAGAACCTTCTGCACTGAAACCAAGCACATTAACCACTTGGCCACCACCCCTGCTATTTTTATTATTTTTAATAAAATTGCAAAAATCTAAAAATATATAGATACTTTTTTTACATTGTCATTATGGGGCAACGTGTGTAGAATTTTGAGGGGAAAAATTGTGAATTTCTTCCATTTGGGAATAAAGCTGTAACATTAAAAAAATGTGAGCTGTCCTTAAAGCGAAAGAAACTCCACAACCTCTCATCAGCCGTTAAACTTTTCACCAAGTACCAGCTGAATTTCTTGAATAGTGTCCACTCGGATATCCTTCACCGTTCCTGAAAAAACTTGATAAAGCAACGTGCTACGTCTCCAGCAGCGTCTCAGACAAAGGATTTCAGCTGAGAGGGCAGGACCAGTGCTCACTCAAAGCCTGCCCACAGGCGAATGACGTCACCGACGCGTGAAAAAACTCACGCATGCGCACAAGGGTTCAAGCATGTCTGGTGTAATCGCACGTGATTCAAATCCATATAGTTTTTTTTTATATATATATATATAAAACTGCTGGTTCGTTTTCTAATAAACCTCGTATCTCAAACTAGCGTGTTGCCCGTGGGGATCCACGAGCTCTTGATTGGGTCGCGTTTATAAAATAGGTAGCTGACATTTTTCAAGATTGGTAATAAATTGTGTTTCTATAATGAGTTGGAATGGCGTGTGAGTTCAGAATGTTTTTAGAACCTCAACAATTTTTAAAAGAAATGCTAAATGGACTGCATTTATATAGCGCTTTTCCATCTGCATGAGATGCTCAAAGCGCTTTACAAATAATGCCTCACATTCCCCCCCAATGTGAGGGTGCTGCCATACAAGGTACTCACAATAGTGGATTAAAGACCTTGCCCAAGGGCCCTTAGTGATTTTCCAGTCAGGCTGGGTTTGAACCAAGGATCTTCTGGTCTCAAGCCCAATACCTTAACCACTAGACCATCACCTCCCCTATAAGAAGGACTCAACCATTTTATTTCCTGTTAATTATGTATTTTTTTTTTTTAATTTACTGCCTTAATGTATTTATAAATGGTTTAGGTTCTTGTTATCATATACACATTATTATTATTGCCATTGTTATTATCAGTACTATTATTATATTTTAATATTACTTCTATTTTGTCATTTGATTTTTTTTTTTTTAATGGAACACAATGGAAATAAGTGTTTTCACTTTCTTGTGTCATCCATGTATTTTTAACATATTTACAATTATATCATGTACTTACAGTCAACAAAAATATAAATGCAACACTTTTGGTTTTGCTGCTGAAACAATCGGTTTGCATAACCAAAGAATTTCTGCACAAACTGTCAGAAACCATCTCAGGGAAGCTCATCTGCATGCTCGTCGTCCTCATCGGGGTCTCGACCTGACTCCAGTTCGTCGTCGTAACCGACTTGAGTGGGCAGATGCTCTCATTCGCTGACGTTTGGCACGTTGGAGAAGTGTTCTCTTCACGGATGAATCCCGGTTCACACTGTCCAGGGCAGATGGCAGACAGCGTGTGTGGCGTCGTGTGGGTGAGCGGTTTTCTGATGTCAATGTTGTGGATCGAGTGGCCCATGGTGGCGGTGGGGTTATGGTATGGGCAGGCGTCTGTTATGGACGAAGAACACAGGTGCATTTTATTGATGGCATTTTGAATACACAGAGATACTGTGACGAGATCCTGAGGCCCATTGTTGTGCCATACATTCAAGAACATCACCTCATGTTGCAGCAGGATAATGCACGGCCCCATGTTGCAAGGATCTGTACACAATTCTTGGAAGCTGAAAATGTCCCAGTTCTTGCATGGCCGGCATACTCACCGGGCATGTCACCCATTGAGCATGTTTGGGATGCTCTGGACCGGCGTATACGACAGCGTGTACCAGTTCCTGCCAATATCCAGCAACTTTGCACAGCCATTGAAGAGGAGTGGACCAACATTCCACAGGCCACAATTGACAACCTGATCAGCTCTATGCGAAGGAGATGTGTTGCACTGCATGAGGCAAATGGTGGTCACACCAGATACTGACTGGTATCCCCCCCAATAAAACAAAACTGCACCTTTCAGAGTGGCCTTTTATTGTGGGCAGTCTAAGGCACACCTGTGCACTAATCATGGTGTCTAATCAGCATCTTGATATGGCACACCTGTGAGGTGGGATGGATTATCTCAGCAAAGGAGAAGTGCTCACTATCACAGATTTAGACTGGTTTGTGAACAATATTTGAGGGAAATGGTGATATTGTGTATGTGGAAAAAGTTTTAGATCTTTGAGTTCATCTCATACAAAATGGGAGCAAAACCAAAAGTGTTGCGTTTATATTTTTGTTGAGTGTACATTGAACTTAGTAAATAAAAACATGCACGCACTCACTCATGCTTTTAATGTAAACATGATTTACCATCTGCTGCTGGAATGGCGTGTTAGTCCAGAATGTAATTAGCAACATTAGCTAATATCTGTAGTTTCTCCAAAAAATATTAGTCCTATCAGCGTTACATTTTGGTGCAGTTCATCCTTGACCCAAAATACATAAGCATACCAAATGGCAAATGTCAGCTGTCTACAGTCACACAGATGCAGAGCTTTTCATCTTTTCTGCCTTCTGCTGCAAGCAGGTGCTTTTAATTTTTACACACCCACAAACAGAGACAGTGGTGGAAGACATAACTGACTAAACCAGTTGAACTACAAAAACACAATAAATCAATAACACTAACAACTGTGTTAAACTAATATGAACCACAATAACAACATTACAAACCCAGAACTCCCATGGTGCATTGCAGCACAATGTGCATTGTTTATTGGTCAGCTAAAATTGCTAATTTCTCCAAAAATATTAGTCCTAATAACTTTGTTTTTGCAGCCTTCATCTTTCGCCCAAAATACAAAAGCATACCAAACGGCAAATGCCAGCTCTCCCCGGTTTCTGCGTTGTCGAAGGCATACACACACCCACACACAGAGGCCACTTGGCTATTATGATATAGATGTAGGGGTTTTGTACAGCCTGGTTAGGCTTTAACAAACATTAATTAAAGAGCTTCACAAAAATCACACTCAGAATGTTCATGATGCCCCATTCCTGCACAGCACTGTGCCTTTGTAGTTAGCACTGTTGCCTCACAGCAAGGTCATGGGTTCGATTCCCACCTGTTGCCTTTCTGTGCAGAGTTTGCGTGGGTTCTCGCCAGGTGCTCCGGCTCCCTCCCACATCCAAAGACATGCAGGTTAGGTGGATTGGTTTGTCTGTATGGAACCCTGGGACAGACTGGTGTCCTGTCCAGGGTGTACCCTGTCTCATGCCCTATGATTTTTTTTTCTTCCTTGTGTTTATGTCTCTAAGAGCATATGTATGTGTTTTGTGATATGAGGGGTGATATTTAAAAAAAAATCATCCACATGATTAATTTATATTAATTGATCTCAAACTATGTAATTAAAAGAAACTAATTGGCTGACAACACTGATGATACTTTAAAAAAAACCCAAACTAACAACAAATTATCACAGTTTCTGTTCAAAAATACACCACTTAAAACTGGAGTCATTCTTAAGTCTTTATTATTTTGCATTAAACAGATAAATTACTCACATTTAAAACAATTGAGAAATACATGTTTTGAATCTATACACTGACATGATAGACGTTTTTGTGCATCTTTCTGCTATAAGCCACTATCTTAAAAAAAAAAACAAAAAAACAAGGAAAGAAAGTTGAATCTGAGTTGCAGTCTTGCACCAAGTTAATAAATGTACCTCGGTTACTTTCTAGTCATTGTGCTGCAGGTTTTGTTGTTTTGCTGTATCTGCAGTAACTTGTTTGCTTAAAGGTGTCATCTTGTGCATGCATGCGTGCATGCAATTTAATCTCCCTATTACAATTAAATAGAGATGTTTGATTGCAGGTGTCCATCGATGTCTCTCTGGAAAATTTAGAAAACTAAAGGGGGGGGATGTCTTTGGTGGCTCCTTTGATGGCTACAGAACCAAAAGTTGGAAACATAGCATTTCCCACAGGTCGGGAACTGCATACCCTCCCAGAGAGGAAAAGGCCTGCGGTCCATTTTAATCTCCCTGTTACAGTTAAATACAGGTGATGTTTCATGTTAAACTTTACCAATTGTGTGTGTAGAAACAACCCTGCTTCAGGCAAAATTTCGGCATGAAACAGCTCATTTTAAACTCATGTAACTTGCGTCACAGAAATCATTATCTGCACTTCATATATTGAAACAGTCTGTCCTCTGTGTGACACACGGCCACAGTCTGTAGGGAACAAGCAGACTGCTGTTTATCACAGTGCTCCTCCTCCCTCTTCGTTTGGAAACGGGCTGTGGTAAGCCGCAGCTCCTCTCCGATTAAAGCCGCAAGCACAGAAACAGGACTTTAGTTGGTAAAAATAAAATGAAGACACTCAATGCCTTAATTTGTCTTAATGATAAGAAAACACCAGCTGTTGACATTTTTCTGAGTGCTGACAAACAGCCCCAATGACACGTTTTTACAGTAACCGTTCACAATGCGGGCATGTTAAACTAAAACATGGGTTGTGTCCCAATTCAGGGTCTGCACCCTTCTAAGGACTGTGTCCTGTGAAACCCTTCAGGCAACAGGCTGTCAGACACAGCAGAAGCTGGAACAAACTCTTCTGAAATGAGACGGACAAGACCATGGAACATTTTGCATTTGCGTGGCACTAGGTTGCTGCACGTAGCACCTAGTGGAGTGGGCGTAATCCAGTGTTAAGTAATCATTTTTCAGCACTTATTTATAATTTGTCAACATTACTTATTTATAATTGTGCATATGGAGCCCAAAAGTGTCCTTTTGTGTTTTTTTTTATTTAATTTTCCATCCTCTTCGGGAGAAAAAAAAATACCCCAAACATTTTAAATTGTGGAATGTCTCATGGGACTGTTTGGGCTGCGAAGGACACACCTGTTCTATCCTATCCTTTGTTTGCAGGGGAAAGAAGGCTGTATATGTCTGCCGCTTTACAAGGCGCCTTCGATATGAGTCATGCCACGTAAGTGGCCGATGGTTGCAGCCTTAGAAGCGTGCAGTCGCTGAATTGGGAAGCAGCCACTGGGTTAACTTTCATCCCATGAGAAAAAAAAATCATCAGCTGTCAGTGCGGATTTCTTTTTGTTGTTGTCTTGTAAATCATTTTGTTACCTCCACCACGGAGGTTATGTTTTCGGTCGCGTTTGTTTGTTTGTCTGTTTGTCAGCAGGATAACTCAAAACGTTTTGAATGGATTTTGATGAAATTTTGTGGAGTGGTTGCAAATGACAAGAGGAACAAGTGATTACATTTTAGTGGTGATCCGGATCACAATCCGGATCCAGGAATTTTTTAAAGGATTCTTCACTATTGCGAGATAGGGGGAATTTTGACATTCTAGTGTCTAACTCCACAAAAACAAGGCAGAAAGGCTTGAAAAAAATTAGGGTGTAACATAGTCAAATGTTCTATCAAACAACAAAGTTTGGTGATGATCGGATCCGGATTCCGGATCTGGTGATCCAGAATATGCAAAAATATAGGGAAAATAGAAAATGTGTCAGTGTGAGGTGACAAATGAAGCTAGAGATGCACAACTAACACCAAATTGTAGCTGAATCTGTACTGATTCAGTAAGGTGTCATCAGATTTGATGTAGCTTCAAATGTTATGGAGCTAGATCCAGAAGAAAACCGCCATTACCGAAAAATCATTTTTATACAATAACTTTTGAACTAATAAAGACATAAAAGTGATTCCAAGTTCTAGTGGTATGTTTTCATGGTCAAGGATGTCAAATATAAAGGAAAGAAAAGTGTATGTATCATAGTTTTGGTTGTAACACTGAATTGTTGAATAGATCACTGTGCCAAGGAGGGAATCTCTTTAGGGTCAGTGACCCTATGGCCTTGGCGGAGGTTTGCACTCTCTGAGTGCTTCTAGTTTTTAATTTGTCTGATTGGTGCAACTGCAAAAAGCTCAGAATTCAATGAACATAAGAACAAGAAGTTCCACTGTTGCAATTTTGTGGTTGATTGCTGCCGCCATTGGCTGGATATAGTTTGGTTGAGGTTAATGGAAATTGCAAATTTCTGAATGTGAACAACTCGTAAAACAACTTGATTGTTGTTTCTGTGTTTTGTTTTTTAACTGATTGAGCAACTCGGAGTATATGAAGTATTTTTGGTCTGATTTGTTAGTAAGATCCCCACCTGGGATCTTACTAACAAAGACAATTAAGTCTTAATTTGCTAAAAAAAAAAAAAAAAAAAGCACAATATGATCCTTTATAGCCACAATGTAAAGGAGCTTTAGGGGTGAAAAAAACGGAGTGGAGGCAACATTTCTTCTCAAATCCTTCGCAGACACAGATTGAAAAGAACACGAAGGCTTATGACCAACACTCAGTGGATTCTTGCAGGCTGAGTGTCATCACTTTAAACATTGTGACTCATCCGTCTTCTTGGAAATACTGACAGCTCAAAGACTTTATATGGACCAACCGGAGTCATCAACTATTTGTGAAGTCAACTCTGATGTGACTTCCTCCTGTTTGCATGCGTCAGGGTGCATGCATATAGTTCACATTCAGAGATTCTTATGTGCACATACTGAAGAATATTTCAATAAACCATATTTGTCCTGCCATGAGAGTACTGTTGTGTACTTTAACACTTTGGCCCCAATTTCACAGAGGAGACTCGCATCGTTGTGAGAAAGTTGCAAAGTCAAAATCCACAGGCAAACTGTTTTGTCAATCCTGCAGTCCAGGAGGGCACTTTTTCTTTTTTAGATCTTGTTGACATCTTGTTTTCCGCCTAGTCAATTCAGAGTCGAAAACACTTGTTTCATGGTGCGCAGATTGTTCAAGGTGAGCGCACGTTGATCAGAATCATAGCTAGGAGGGTGGAGTTTGGTTTTTAAATCCCTATCAAAGTATTCAACTTGGGATGCTTGGGGGGGGGGGGGGGGGGGGGTGTTGTTATAACTCCAAATCAAATGAAGCAATTTCATCAGAAAATTATTGAAACATTTTTTTTAAATGACTTCAGAAACAATTCATTGCAACACTTGCAACAAAAGACTTGTTTCACAAAATAATTAGTATAAAATTTAGGAAATAATGCCTTCAGAAAAAGAATTCTGAAATACTAAATGAAGCAAATGAATCACTGTTTCAAAATAATCGAAACAATAAACAAAGCAACTGTTTCAGGAAAAACATTTTGGAAACATAACACTAAATAAATGAAACAATAGCTTCAGAAAATGATTCAGTTTTTTGAAACACTAAATGAAACAAATGTGCCAGAAAATACTGTAATGTTTCAAAATACTCAAAACACTGAAATTACACCTCGTAGTTTCAATAATAATGATGACTGACACACTAACAGCAATGACTTGAGAAAAATCAGTTTTGAAACTTGACTAAATGAAACACTAGCATTTAAAAAAATATTTTTTAACACCTTGAGCAATAAGTGAAATGCTTGTTTCAGAAAGCACCTTACTGTTTCAAAATAATAATAAAAAAAACAAAAAAATATGTTTCAAAATAGTTTTGAAACACAACACTACACAAAACAATTGCTTCATTATTTTAGTGTTTCAAAATGCTTGAATCTCTATGGTGACATCTACTGGACACCCCCCTCCCCGCATAATAAATACTTCTAGTTACGCCTTTGGTGGTGACAAGTAGCCCAACCTGGTTGAGCCCCCCCAAACTGCACCTGCTCCAAAATACCTTTTTGTCCTCCTCGCATTTATAAAATGTCACTTAACTCTGGCATAGCGCTCTGGATTTACTAAATTTAGCAACCTGCAGAGAAGACGACACCAGAAGTGACACATTACCGGTGCAACTGAAACAACATTTGCCAGGTTTTATTCTGCAGACTGAAACATAACCGTCCTCCTTTTGAAGAGATTCCATTACCTCTTAATTTAGAGAAAGGTGACGTCTCCTTAATTGGTTGGTGACTGATGTGTCTGAATTTTAGATGGACAGTTGAGTCAAAGGGATGAGGGGGAGAAGTGTGAGGAGGCCCAGGTTCACTGAATGTGTACACGGCCCATAATTCAGTTGGGGAGGGTGTCCAGTCCCAAGGAGGCTGCGTGTTGCTTGGCCCTCAGTCGAAGGTTCTCGATGCTGGTCGTCTTGCTGTTGAGGCTCCCCGGCAGGCCACCCGGCGCCGCCTGCAGTAGCGGGCTGTTCCACACTTGCTGAGCCTGGGTCAGGGTCTGGTAGTAGGACTGACAGGGCAGCGAGCCCAGCGGTGACGGCACGTTGACGTTCATGCCCAGGTAGGGCAGAGAGGACGGGGAGCTCATGTCAAAGGACGGGTAATGCACCAAGTTGTTGGTGGCGGCCATGTGCTGCCGGAACTGCTCCTGCAACCGGAACAGGCTTAGTGGAGACGAGGCGTAGGAGTTGCTATGGCCCAGACTGCTGGTCACGCTGCTGGAGGGCGGTAATATGGGGGAGCTCAAAGGAGAGTCTGTAGGAGAAGAAGAGGAGGAGGATGTTGAGATGCTTTGAAATGTAACTTTGTCATCTTTTTGTGCATATTTATTTTTCTAATCATCTTACCTGATGTGGGGCTTAGCCGCTTGCAGGATGGGGAGCTTCTCCCAAGCTGCTCCCCCCCCTCTTCGTGTGTCTCCTCCGTGATATTCACCCTCATCTCCCCCCTCATGTCATCCTCCTCTCTGTCAGCATTATCTTCTGCTGCTGACTCGCTGTCCGACGGCTCAGGGGAGGTGACGTTTACCTCTATGCTCATCTCGCCCGCCTGGGGCCGCTCAGCTGCCAGTCTCTCAGTCTCTGAGTGACAAGAGGAGGAGGAGGGAGGAGGAGGGGTAGATCGGGTGGCGGGAACCAGGGTGGAGATGTTGGTGGTGGTGAGATCAGACTTGGCATCTTCTGGGGAGGCCTCTGTCGTTCCAGGCGCCTCCTTCTGTTTCTGGATCTGCTCCTTCTGCAGACTGCGCTGCTTCTTACGAAACTTAGCCCGGCGGTTCTTAAACCACACCTGTATGGGAAATCAGACAGGAACTCACATGGAACTATGGCTTTTAAAAAAGAGGCAACTCTTTACCTGTCCCTTATTATTATAAGGGACAGGTGTATATATATATATATATATATATATATATATATATATATATATATATATATATATATATATATATATATATATATGTTATATTGTCACATGTGTCTGTTTTGTCACCTGGACCCGGCTTCATAAAGTGGTCTAATCTTTTAGTCTACTAATCTTACGTAGTCGACTAAGGTTAGTCGCCCAACATTCTTCGTCTAATCTCCGTTTCACATCGATGTCTAAACTTGACGGTTTTCACAGTCATAGTGGCCTCAAGAGTGCCGTTACCAAGAAACATCTCCAATGCACAACAGTTTTGTTTACTCCCAGGTTGGTCCGTCTACTACAAACATGGCCAAGTCCGCCGCAGCAGAGGAGAAGCGCTCCCGACTTCAGCGTCCATAAACATCTCCAATGGATTATTCCAGCCTTGCAATACCCACTCCTTCCGCAAGTCTCTCCTTCCTTCTTCCTCCATCAAGTGGTGGTACATGATAGCTGCCTTTTTTGAGGTAAGACACTGTAGTTATGTTGACTAGTCCTCTAAACAAGACTAGACTACTTTATGAAACCAGTGTCGCAGACCAAACGACCCCCCCACCCCTAAAAATTGGTCCGCCCTGCCCTCAATGCGCATGCGTCATTTGGGACAACAGCAGCTTGTCTGAGACCGAGTCTCAGCACCCAAAGCGTCATTCTAAAGTCAGTTTTATGCAGAAACAAGGTGATAATTGGTGAACTGCGGCTGACACGCAGAAATTAAACATGCGCAGTTAAGGCAGGGCAGGACGAATTTTAGGGGAGACTGTTCAGTCCACGAGACTGGGCCCAGGACGACTAATACAGTGTGTTTGATTTACATGGGGTGAATGTGAGGCATTACATAAAGTGCTTCAAGCATCTGATGCAGATGTAAAAGCGCTATATAAATGAAGTCCATTTACCATTTTTTACCATTTGATTTAGTGCCATCTAGTGGTGAGATTGCAGACTGCATTATGTTGTCGCACTCAAGATTTTGCTTGCTTTGTTATGGGATTTATGCTCCTTTACCTTCTCTTTTGATAAGCAATATGCATGATCCTCCATTATCCAAAAATAAGGGTTCTTATACTTGTTTGCCTGCACAGGCAACCAGTAGACAGTCTGTGTGTGTTGTCATTTCGGCCAATTTATACTACTCCATATCCACAACTCTGTAGCCACGCAGAGTCCTCTGTGTAGTAAGAAATCTTAAATTATCCCCTCTCCCTAGCCTGATGTGCACCTCCCAAAAATAGTAACTACATGTTGGGACGACGAAGACCACACAGGCTGTGATTAGTCCGCCAACTACATCATTTCCAAAAACTTGGTTTTCCAGTTTCAAAATCAATGACTTTCACGACCACAGACATCATGGGATCTTTGTGAAAAATGTTGCGCCCCAGTACTGTTATGGCGGTAAACTGCATCACGACGCCCAGCTACACATTAACCCCAGAGGAGAAGTTTCAGAACTTTGTTGAAGAGATTGTGTGGCTACAGAGTAGAAGCATAAAATCGCCTTTAGAGAGCAAACACCGATTCCTCTTTTTTTCTTTAGTCTTTTAGCTGCACTGCAAAATGCAAAAGGTGAAGTAAATTTGTCCATTTTAGGCTACATGGAGTGCAAGATGGCGGCCTCTATGGGGAGCCCACTCCCTTGCAGATATGAAGGGCTCATTCTAAGCTTATGAAAACACATTGATTCCTTGTTGTGGGTAATTATATAATAATGAGCAAATGATTATGAACGCTATATTCCATTTCTGCCAAAAAAAAACAAAAAACTGACATAATCCCAACACACTATCGCTTTAAGAATGTCATGAAACTTGGAGTAGGAGTACTGCAAGTTTTGAAAGAGCCCGTTAAAGATGCTGATGCAGAAACCGAGAGGGAACTGTTCATCAACACTGAGAAATAGGGGATTTTTTTTTCTGCATTTATGCCAATTCCTCAGGAAATATTTGAGATAGTCATGCAGGTCAAAGTGTTGAAATGACACTTAAGTGATTTGGCAGGAGTGTGCACACCGCACAGCGTGCTGGAAATTGTCATTATAATTCTTTTTACCTGCACGCGTGCCTCGGGCAGGTTGGTGCACATGGCCAGGCGCTCTCGCATCACCACATCGGGGTAGTGGGTCTTCTGGAAGGTTTTCTCCAGAGCCTCCAGCTGCTGAGCGGTGAAGGCCGTTCTGCTGCGCCGCTGCTTTCGGTGCTGAGATCCATACCGGGCCTCAAGAATGATGTCTTGAAATGTGCAGCCGTTGAGAAAGAAGAAACAGGAGCAGTTTAATTGAGGGGACACGTCAAAAAGGGCAGTAGAACCCCCTCCCCTTCCCCCGCTACTGATCGGGACTTTAAAGTCTTTAATGATCAAGGGCGTTGATGACGTCATACTGAAAGCTGACGAATTTCACAGCAAAAATGGGCAACTGATTCTTACCAGCCAGTCTCTCTGCAAGCGTGAGCGCGTGCACGGATGGCCTGTAGTCGGGCGCGTGCTGCGCCTGCTGCGCCGCCTGCTGGTGGAGGTTGTACATGGCGCTCAGGGAGTTCATGGCGTGCAGAGAGTAGCCGTTCACCCCGTAGTGCTGCATGACCGGCTGCGTGCACAAGACACACGGACACGTTTAAGTGGGCGTCACAGGTCGCCACAAAGAAACAAGTTAGTGAATTATTCAGTGATGTGGAATTAATTTCAGGAAAACTACTTTAATATACAATTGATACAGCTGGGGTTTGCAACAGGTGACAATTAAAAAAAAAACTAAACCTACAAACAAGCACGGCTTAGATTTATTTTTAAATTTTGAAGCGATTATTTAAATATATAATATGAAATAATATTTTAAAAAGATGAAATGTGTCTAACAAAAAAAAAAGTAAAAAATATTAATTAATAATGAATTTAAAGGGGGCCGCTAATTCTATTTGGGATTTATTAAATTAAATGTAGATAACCAAATCGCAGGGATTGATTTCACAGTCAGTGAAAAAATTGTGAATTAAGAAAAACGTGAAGTAAATTTTAATTTAGTTTCACGATTTACAACTTATACAATTTAACGTACTATTATTAATTCATATTAGATAGCATGCGGGGGAGGGGGGGAGCAGAACAATTATAAATGTTACACACATTTGTGTGGCCTTTATTTTATGAATAATTTATTTTGAAATGCTTACAAATATTGGACATACATCAGTAAAAAAAAATGTAGAAACGCACACGTAAAACAGATATCTGAAATTCATTCTCACGTTTGCACTTAATTAAATCGTCATTGTAAATGATTTTTTTTTTTTTTTTTTTTTTTTTTAAGAAACTGTGTGCTCTTTGAAAGAAAAACTTGAATACTTCCTGCATGCTGGAAGGTCTCCGCATGGCATAAAATAAATCAATAAATAAATAAATAAAGTGGGGAATTAAATAAATATTTGCAGTTTATTTCAGTCTGTGGCGGCAGGTCAGGTTGAGCCGCCTGGAGGTGAAATATGTGTTTGATCCCTAGTTGGGCTCCTGTCTAATGGGAGTGCAAATAGCCTTCAACAAGCCTTTTCATTTATCATCAGACCTGACAGATGAAGCGTGGACCAGGCTGTGAAACAGAAATATGTCTTAAACATCAAATATCACAGAACGAGCCTCTGGATGCATTCGCGCAATCTTGATTTTATTTTAAATCTGCATGTCAGAATTTCAGCATAATGCTCTATTTTTTTCGGAACAATGCCGGACAGCCTGGAGGTGTGATTTGAGACTAATTATGGTAATTGGTGTGGATTTATGAGTTCTACAGCATTTAAAGATCGCCTCGGGCCCGCAGCTCGACGCGCCGCTTCACTTCCAGCCCATAAAGCTTCATAAAAAGTCAAACAAAGCACTTCATATATTGTGTCTTTTAATAACGTCCCATCAAGAACATTTTTGTTAAATTTAATATATATTTTTGGGTTCTGCTGAAGCTTTTGTAGAGTCATATTGCGTATTCAGGCGCCACGCGAAGATGACACTTTGGAAACCTACTTTTATTTTTTTAAAAAGTATCTTTTTTAAAATAGTAAATTAGAACATTAAAAATGAAATCAGAAAACACCGAGTATTTTCGCTATTTTAAAAACTCCATCTCCGGCTCAGCTGACAGAAGTTTTTACAGTTTACCTCCAACTTTCAGCAGACTCACCTCCGTGTTTTCTCCGTGAAATAGCTCCACTTTTATCGACTTTTTTAAAAAAATATATCTTTTATAAAATCCGCAGCTCTTCGTTCATTTTTATTTTTAAATCAGCTCTTCATCCACGCTGATATCCTGAGGACCGTCCACGCGGCAGCATGTCTGAGATCGTGGGCGGACTCCGCGCTGCCATCTGTCGGATTTTTAAAGCACTGCGGGTGTGGTCACCGGGACCTCACGTGCGCCTTCTCTGAGCCAATCACGACGCTTTAACTTCAGCACTGGCACGCCCCCTTCTTCTGAGCGGTCTTCACACTTCCATCCGACTTCTGTTTTTCAGTCGTTAAATAAAACCAACATTTTTTTTTTTTAAATCACGCTAACTGTTTCTATTGCATTTTTGAACCGTTTTGCATCAAATTTCAAATTATAAACGTTAAATTAATTTAAAGGGATTGAACAAATATAATCACGTATTAGAAATGCACAAATAATTTATAAACATGACAGAGCGGCTTTATTATTTTTCTCAGTATCAATAAAATTTCTTAACGTTGGTTTAATTTAATCTTATAATTGTCTTAATTTTGCTTTCTTACATTTAAAAAAAATGATAAGCTTTTGTTAATATCACACAATTGTAATGACAGTGTCATAAAATTTAGCATATTAATTCAAATTTATGATTTCGTATATTCGGAAAATATGTAGTAAGAGTCACACTCATAACAGCAGCAAACTCAAGTAAATAAAATAAATTAATATACAAAAGAAATGTATTTGACTGCTTAAAATCTGAAAGAAATCTATCAAAGTCTTAATTAAATATGTACACTGATGTGCCAGCAGTTACAGTGTGACTTTTAGGGTAATTGGGTGCTTTAATTTTATTTTCTCACAGCTTTTTTTTTTTTTTTTTAAAGAGATGCTGCAGGCTGCAGCCCTGCTGCCTCCAGCAGCCCTGAGGGATTTAGGTTAGGATTGGGTAGACAAGACGCCAGTTCACCCTCCAAAAATGTCTTAAAATGACTGCTGGTAAGAGGATTAAAACAATAATGCCCCTCTCTTCTTCGAGGTTTTTAGAAAAGATTTCTTCTGCCGAAGAAAAACCGTTTAGGCTGGAATTAAGGGCAGAGGCAAGTAGCCTTTTAATGTAAAGCTTGAATATTTTGTTGAGTTTTCTCTAAGAAACAGAAAAAAAGAGAGTGAGAGGCTAAAATCCTAAACTCAGTTTGATCTTTGGCCACATTCATTCACACAATTTTACAACCATGACAACAGATTGATGTGTGAAACAGAAAATCTACGCATATATTAATAAATGTATGCACAGTTCCCTCCACACTCTAGTTTTTATTTTTTTTTCTTCAAAGCAAATTTGAACGTCAAAAATAAATGCAATAAAATAAAAATGTTTTTATAAGTGACTGCAATTATATAAAAATTTTAATTTTTCGAACATAAAAACAATTATTATTATTATTATTATTATTATTATTATTATTATTATTATTATCTTCACGTTATTGTTATTTTTTTTTTCTTTTTTCAGCACATGAAGCTGCAGAGTATTTGGGCATAGAGGAGAAAAACCGGATTAACTTGTGAACCAATGGTAATAAGAACTTAAACTGGAAGTAAATCTGGCCAGTGTCTCTTTGTGGAAACCGTCTCTAAAGCAATTAAAGCGAGAAGGAATTCCCCTCAGCTGCTCTTCCTCAAATCAGCTTTTTGGGTAACTTAATGCGGGCTAATGTCCAGCATGGCTGAGAGGTTTAAGGCAAGTGTCAAAAGGCCGGCTGTTAGATCAATATTAAACCATGTGGAGCAGGATGGAGTGCAACTATTCACTTTATGCACACTTTATAGAATGTAAGAGAATCAAAAAATGTGTTGGAATGCTGTGAAATGATTTTGCTGTCTGCAGACTTTTGGCTGTATTCTAAGGATTTGGAGAATCCTCTTAGAATGTTGTCACACCATTTTGTTGATATAATGTAAGTTTTCTCCATTGTTCACATGGTGTTTTGGTCAGTTCTGCCGTCCCTGGGTATGCACTCAGTGCAGGTGTTGCACAGATGTTGTCTTTGTCAGGTCTTTGCATGCTTAGTCAGGTTCGATTCTGTCAAACGTTTAATAAAAGCTGCACGGTGTTTGCACGACTTACATTTCAACATGATCAGAATGTGATCGTAACGTGATTTTCTTATGTTTCTAATGAGATTTTCTTATGCCTCTAATAAGAAACGTAAGAAAATTACATTATTTGGACACATTCTGATCACATGCAACCAATGCACATATTTAAATCATGTAAATCCAAGAGACTTTTTTTCCCAGTGGTGCACTCTTAACAGCTGGTTTGAGTTAAGCTAAAATAACAATGTGTCAACATCATTATGTGATTTAATGTAATTAATTTCTATAAATTTGTTTTAATATTTCTCCAAATTTGTATGCGATACAATAAAGCTGACATTCTTCTGATGTTCAAATTGATGTTGAGCATTTTTTTAGGAAGCAAATCTTTTGCTAAACTGTTTTTTTTTTTTGTTTTTTTTTTTTGCTCATCCTTCTCCCTCTGTTGATTTTAAGTATTTTGTTCTTAAAGGAGGAATATAGCATATTGTAAATTATCTAAAAAAGATTATTTTATGTAATTACCCTTTGTGTTTTCAGTCAAATAATACAGGTATACACATTTTTAGAAGCTGTTTGCTTCAGAAATAAAATGTGTTATTTATTGTGGATTTTGGCATGGTGAATTCAAATATGACAATAACAAAAAGACTGATTGGCTATTGTTTCCAAGATATTTAAGTCTTTTACACTGCATCTCCATAAATATATTGTGTTGATAGTGGAGTTTTCATGATAAATCATAAACATGGGTCTTTTCATGTTTCTCTGATTGCTTATATAATAATATTATTTCACCTGTTCTCTTATTATTCATTGACATATAAGTATAGAGATCAGTTCTTGTTTATTGCCTACTTGATGCTTCTTGGCCTGTCTCTTGTATTTGTTAAATGGAACATCACTTGTCACAGTCCATGCAAGTGTGGATGGGCTCCATACACCTGAAGTAAGTGCTCCAGCATTGAACCTTTTTTACATTTATAACTCACTCATCCTCCATGATTCCTAAGTCAGGGTCATATATGCTGACCCAGCAGCATATCTTAAAAATCTAGAGCCAGTCAACAATTTCAAACATTTTCATTCTCAGTGGCCCAAAATGAGTAGTTATTTATGTCAGAAGCTTTTTTTTTTTTTTTTTAGCTGTAGATTGAACAGGATTATTTAAGAGGGGCTTTGGTCAAATTGCAGTTGGAGATGGATCAGATTTTTTGCACTTAAAAGCCGCAAACTGTGATTCCAGATGCTTGTGTTTCGGGCACAGTGAGGCCAAATGATTCTAATTATTATGGATATGATAAACAATTGCCTTTATTTATCTTAATCATGAATCCATCAACATGTGAACAAAAGTGTCAACCTACCTGAAATGGAAGAGGTTTCAAATATGTTGAAATTCATAAAAAAAAAACTGTAAATGAGCTTGTGCAAGATTATTAAAAACTAAGTTAACATTTTCACAAGCTATTGAAATATTTTCAGCATTTTTTAACATAAACATTAAAAAGCCATTAAAAGGTCTAAAATTTGAACTGTGAGCAAGTAATAAACACAAAATGGTAATCTTTCATTCTAATCATAATTATTTGAATTATTTATGAATGTTTATGGACAAACCTTCATTTAAAATGATGGAGTGGCCCTTTAATGATCTTATCCTCTCCAGCCTATAACTTTCCCCAAATTCATTTCAGATTTGTGGGATTTCATTGTTCTGTGCACTCTGGCTGGATTCAGGCTTTATGGTGTTAAAGCCTCTCTTCAGACGCGAGTTATCGTCTTTGCTCTCACTCATCCTGCAGTCTGCTTTCTCAGTACCAAACTTTATCCCTGCATCAGGACTCTGGCAGGCTGAATCAAAGCTCAGCCGAGGAAGCTGCAACGATTTATAAATCATGTTCAGTTTTTAATCAGGTTTATAACGCATGAGCGTTTGTAATTTTACCCCTCAAATGGCTCCCTCGATTTCCAAGTGGCATTTTACATCAATTTGTGGAGAAACTTGATGCCTTCAGCTTTCAGAGCCCATTAACTTTTATTATTGTGTTTTCCTTAACTTCATGAATATATTAGCTTTCAATCCAGCTGCTGTGGTCTGCACATGCTCTTAGTCAAGGTTAGCTTGTGCTTATTTGGGAGAAATTAATCATTTTGATATATGGCTGAGAGTTGACGGCTTCCTTGGGACTTGTGTGACTGGAGTAACAAAGCAACTTGCCATGAGCGATCCTTCATTAGCTTCACCTTTAAGACGTCCCACTCCTGTGTTTGACTTCTGATTTAAATAGACAAATCTGCTGTTTTCTTTCACTTAAGTTGAATAAAAGGATATAATCACAATTTTCTGACGCAAATGTCAGGTTTTTGTCACGATCCGGCCCTTTAGGGCCATCTGTTATTAGTATGCCTCGTATCTTCGTCCGTATTCTGTGCCTTCTGTGTTTTTATCCATGTCTGGTCATGTTCTTGTTATCATTAGTCTTGTTCCTGTTATCCTTGTATTTGTCATTCATGTTCACTTAGTCACTTCAGTCTTAGTTTGATTCTGTTCAGTTCATTTCTTGTATTATGCTTTGGTCAAAAGTTCGATTTTCTTTTGAGCATCTTATATTCTTTGCTTTGTTCGGTTTATCACATTTTTGGTTTTATGCTTTTGTCACAGGTATTGGTCATTATTATCACTTTACCGAGGCGTTGCTAGGCCGGGAGCGTCGATTTACATCGACCTACCTGGCTATACCTGCCTGCAGTAGCGAACGAGTATCGGCATACCTGCCCGCTGTGCGTAAACAAATGACGTCATAGCGCACCCACAGCCCAAGAACTGTCCGCAGAGGAAAAGATAAAAAGGCGAGAAGTGCATGTTGCTCCCAATATGGATGATTTTCTCATGGATAGTCGGACAAAAAACAGCAGCCAAAGCAGCCAGCTTGACGAGGACGCACTGGCGAATTTGGAAAGCCAGCTAACACGACAAAATCCACCGAGTTTGGAATGCGCAAGTTCCGTGACTGGCTTCTGCGGTCCAATATTGAATGCAACCTGCATACTGTTACGCCACGTGTTGTGTATCTCAGTAAAGTGATAATAATGCAAATAACATGCTGTTGTCCTGTGGTATGCATTTTCTGAGTCCCTCCGTTCATGTCCAGTCGCCCAAAATGACCGATATTTGCCCTGGCGAATATCGGTCATTTTGGGCAACTGGGCATGAACGGAGGGCCTACCACATACCACAGGACAACAGCATGTTATTTGCATTATTACTTATCTTCAAGTGTCTCCTCTGATTATGTTCCGTTTGTTATTTATTGTTTATCAGTTAAGTCCTTTTATTTATTGCACGATTCTGTAGTCACTGGTTGTTGTCATTTTGTTCATTATTTAGTCATAGTTTATGCTGTCATCTCACCATTGGTTATTGCATTCACTTTTATATTTTTATTCATCTCACTCCGGTTATAGTTTTGTTTAAGATCATTGATTTCTTTGTTTACTGCCATCTACTTAGTTCTCTCACGTCTGGTTTATATATGATTCTGTTTTAGCTCTGTTGATTGTTCTATGTTTCCTTCACGTCCACCCAAGTATGTTCCCACTCCATATCACTGCACCAGCTATTGTGTCTGTCTCACACTTTGTCTGTCTGCCTTGTATTTTCATTCACTCCTGCTCTTGCACTTGCTCACGTGTCTGTTTTTTTCATCACTTCACTCTGTCTTCCTGCCTTCACTCTCTTGCACTTACCTTTGTCTTCCCTGATCACGCCCCCTTCCAGAACCTTCACGACACCTGTGTCTAGTTGCACTAATTACATCACCAGTCATATAAACCCTCACAGTCTCACAGTACCTTACTTGATTGTTGAAAGTTTTCACTTTCCAGCTCTCACATCCTTGCCTGGTTTTGCCCTGTATTCAGTCTGCCGGTATTTGACCTCGCTTTGTCTGTAACCACGATTTTGTTTCTGCCTTTGATTGCCACCACACCGTGTATTTTGACCTCAGCCTATTTTCTTCACCAAGCCTCAGCCTCAAGTCTGTCTGTACCTCTGCTTTGCTGCGACCTCCCATGTACCAAATCCCAGCTTGGTAATTAAACCTTTTTCTTACACCAGTCTGCTTGTGAGAGTTTTGCATTTGTATCCTGCTCGGTTTGTGCCACGCCTGATAGTTTTCTCAATCTCATAATCTATGTGCTGCTATTATTCAGCTCACTACATACATTTACAACTTTTCTCAACTTAAAGACTTAAGATCAACAAAAGTGGTATGTTGACCATCTTAAGACTCTAATTGAGATCAAAACACAATGTCACATTCAGTGTACTTACACTCAACAAAAATATAAATGCAACACTTTTGGTTTTGCTCCCATTTTGTATGAGATGAACTCAAAGATCTAAAACTTTTTCCACATACACAATATCACCATTTCCCTCAAATATTGTTCACAAACCAGTCTAAATCTGTGATAGTGAGCACTTCTCCTTTGCTGAGATAATCCATCCCACCTCACAGGTGTGCCATATCAAGATGCTGATTAGACACCATGATTAGTGCACAGGTGTGCCTTAGACTGCCCACAATAAAAGGCCACTCTGAAAGGTGCAGTTTTGTTTTATTGGGGGGGATACCAGTCAGTATCTGGTGTGACCACCATTTGCCTCTTGCAGTGCAACACATCTCCTTCGCATAGAGTTGATCAGGTTGTCAATTGTGGCCTGTGGAATGTTGGTCCACTCCTCTTCAATGGCTGTGCGAAGTTGCTGGATATTGGCAGGAACTGGTACACGCTGTCGTATACGCCGGTCCAGAGCATCCCAAACATGCTCAATGGGTGACATGTCCGGTGAGTATGCCGGCCATGCAAGAACTGGGACATTTTCAGCTTCCAAGAATTGTGTACAGATCCTTGAAACATGGGGCCGTGCATTATCCTGCTGCAACATGAGGTGATGTTCTTGGATGGATGGCGCAACAATGGGCCTCAGGATCTCGTCACGGTATCTCTGTGCATTCACAATGCCATCAATAAAATGCACCTGTGTTCTTCGTCCATAACAGACACCTGCCCATACCATAACCCCACCGCCACCATGGGCCACTCGATCCACAACACTGACATCAGAAAACCGCTCACCCACACGACGCCACACACACTGTCTGCCATCTGCCCTGAACATTGTGAACCGGGATTCATCCGTGAAGAGAACACCTCTCCAACATGCCAAACACCAGCGAATGTGAGCATTTGCCCACTCAAGTCGGTTATGCAGATGAGCTTCCCTGAGACAATTTCTGACAGTTTGTGCAGAAATTCTTTGGTTATGCAACTGATTGTTTCAGCAGCTGTCCGAGTGGCTAGTCTCAGACGATCTTGGAGGTGAACATGCTGGATGTGGAGGTCCTGGGCTGGTGTGGTTACACGTGGTCTGCGGTTGTGAGGCTGGTTGGATGTACTGCCAAATTCTCTGAAACGCCTTTGGAGACGGCTTATGGTAGAGAAATGAACATTCAATACACGAGCAACAGCTCTGGTTGACATTCCTGCTGTCAGCATGCCAATTGCACGCTCCCTCAAATCTTGCGACATCTGTGGCATTGTGCTGTGTGATAAAACTGCACCTTTCAGAGTGGCCTTTTATTGTGGGCAGTCTAAGGCACACCTGTGCACTAATCATGGTGTCTAATCAGCATCTTGATATGGCACACCTGTGAGGTGGGATGGATTATCTCAGCAAAGGAGAGGTGCTCACTATCACAGATTTTGACTGGTTTGTGAACAATATTTGAGGGAAATGGTGATATTGTGTATGTGGAAAAAGTTTTAGATCTTTGAGTTCATCTCATACAAAATGGGAGCAAAACCAAAAGTGTTGCGTTTATATTTTTGTTGAGTGTACAATAATATATTTGAACCCCCATCACCTATATTCAATGAATACACCACAAAGACTTTATTAATTTAATGTTCAAACTGATAAACTTTATTGTTTTTGTGCAAATATTTGCTCATTTTGAAATGGATGCCTGCAACACATTTCAAAAAAGCTGGGACAGGGGTAACAAAAGACTAGGAAAGTTGATGAATGCTCAAAGAACACCTGTTTGGAGCATTCCACAGGTGAACAGGTTAATTGGAAACAAGTGAGTATCATGACTGGGTATAAACGGAGCAAACAAAGATGGGATGAGGATCATCACTTTGTGAACAACTGCGTGAAAAAATAGTCCAACAGTTTAAGAACAATGTTCCTCAACATTCAATTGCAAGGAATTTAGGGATTCCATCATCTACAGTCCATAATATAATCAGAAGATTCAGAGAATCTGGAGAACTTGCATGTAAGCGGCAAGGCTGAAAACCAACATTGAATGCCCGTGACCTTCGATCCCTCAGGTGGCACTGCATTAAAAACCGACATCATTGTGTAAAGGATTTTATCACATGGGCTCAGGAACACTTCAGAAAAACATTGTCAGTTAACACAGTTCATCGCTACATCTACAAGTGCAAGTTAAAACTCTACCATGCAAAGTGAAAGCCATACGTCAACAACATCCAGAAATGCTGCCACCTTCTCTGGGACTGAGCTCATTTGAAATGGACAGACACAAAGTGAAAAAGTGTGCTGTGGTCTGACTCCACATTTCAAATTGTTTTTTGGAAATCATGGACGTCGTGTCCTCTGGACAAAAGAAGAAAAAGACCACCCAGATTGTTACCAGCGCAAAGCCAGCATCTGTGATGGTATGGGGGTGTGTTAGTGCCCGTGGCATGGGCAACTTACACATCTGTGATGGCACCATCAGTGCTGAAAGGTACATCCAGGTTTTGGAGCAACACATGCTGCCATCCAAGCAACGTCTTTTTCAGGGACGTCCCTGCTTATTTCAGCAAGACAATGCCAAGCCACATTCTGCACATGTTACAACAGTGTGGCTTCGTAGCAAAACAGTGCGGGTACTAGTCTGGCCTGCCTGCAGTCCAGAGCTGTCGCCCACTGAAAATGTGTGGTGCATTATGAAGCGCAAAATACGACAACGGAGACCCTGGACTGTTGAACAACTGAAGTTGTACATCAAGCAAGAATGGGAAAGAATTCCACCTACAAAGCTTCAACAATTAGTGTCCTCAGTTCCCAAACACTTATTGAGTGTTGTTAGAAGGAAAGATGATGTAACACAGTGGGAAACATACCACTGTCCCAGCTTTTTTGAAATGTGTTACAGGCATCCATTTCAAAATGAGCAAATATTTGCACAAAAACAATAAAGTTTCAGTTTGAAAATTAAATATCTTGTCTTTGTGGTCTATTCACTTGAATATAGGTTGAAGAGGATTTTCAAATCATTGTATTCTGTTTTTATTTACATTTTGCACAACATCCCAACTTCAATGGAATTGTGGTTGTATTTCACCCTTAGTACCATGGTATTTCACCCCTGCTTGATCCATTACCCAGGTGTAACAACGTGGATGGCCGAGTCTCATGCTTACTCTACCCCTAACTCTAACTCCCACACATCCCCACGTCACTCTGCATTTCGTGATATCGTCACATTTTTTCATGACAGTATCACAAACCAGTAGATTAATTTCGTTTTCATGTTACGAAAAGGTGTGAGACCTTTTTGCTGTGAGACAACAGTGCCAACCACTACGTCACCATGCTGCCAACAAGAATCCTATACTATTTAATTTTAACACACTAAAGGTTTTATCTCCAGAAACAGAACCAACCTCTATTTTGATTTTTTTTTTTTCTTTTTGTCATATTGATGTTTAATTTTGACAGCAGTGTTTCTCTTTCAACAGACTGGCGTCCTGTCCAGACTGTACCCCACCTCACACCCTATGACTGCTGGGATAGGCTCCAGCCCCCCGCGTGACCCTTAATTGGAGTAAGTGGTTGAAGATGAGTGAATGTTTCACTTTTAAGTCACATTTCCTTAAGGAGGGTGTACGTTTCCATGTTAGTAAAATTTTCCCTTCTTTTCCTTTACACATTGTTTCCACTCATTGCAGGCAAAGAAAGGTTTCACATCTATGGAATATGCACTGACAAATGCAACAACAACATCACAACTGTCAGGCTTTGGGTCCTTTTTGCTGCTTTCCTGGTTTTGGTTTGCTTATTTTGTTTTGTCTCTTGCTGGGGTTTTTTTCCTGTTTGGATCTGTGTGTCGCTTTCTCTGTTGTCTGTCTGTGTTTTCTGGTGGTGGGCGTGTCCTTCTCCCTGGCCACTCCTTCTTTCTGCGGTGTTCCACACACACCTGCTCTCAATCTGTACCTCATCACCTGGGTGTATATGAGCTCCTTTGTTTGCCTCATTTCTTCACCAGATTGTTGCGCCTTGTGCCTTCTCTCCAGCTCTGTATTGTGTATTCTCGACCTGCCTGCTTCACGTGTGTTACGACTACCTGCCTGTATCCTTGACCGCGCCTACTGCCTGATGTTTCTGTTTGTATTACTCTTGTTGGACTGCCTTTCCATGTACCGAACCTTGTTTACTGTTTCAGTAAACTGCTGTGTCTTACAGAGCTTGTTGTCAGAGTCCTGCATTTGCGTCCAGCCTAATCTGTCCTTCAGACCTGGCAACAACAAAGATAACAGGAGTTTCCAGGCTGCTGAACATGTACAAAGGACAAGGGAATCCAGGCTGTTTGCACAGCAAGTACTTTGCTTTTGTACACAATTATTGGGGGAAATTCATATGAGGAGTATTACATGCATGCCCTGCCCCCTTTTCACAATGCCCCACCCCCTTTTCACAGACCAAAAAACCCACTGAATCCGGTTTCTGAAGGCTCTATTCATCAACAAGTGACTCAGCTAGATAAATATGTACCAGACCATGATTCTGCAAGGTATAGCAAGATTGATCACCTTTTTAGCCAAAGACAGTTCAAATGTTTTCTGTTACTTGTCATCATATCATCACATTCAAGATTCTACAATACAAATTCAAATGAATAAAAAAACATGCTGTAAAGTAGCTTTTCTCTGTGATTGCATTTTCTGGTGAAATATGCACCAAAATGCCGGAAATGACACCTAAAAATTCCAAATTTTCTGGAGGAGGGCATGTCCCCAAATCCCCTTAGGGAAGCACGACTGAGATGCATTCACAAATCTGCACCCCCACCCCCTTCACAAAATCCTGGTTCTGCCCCTGGATCAGCTACAATGTTTTTTGCATGCATCTAGTGTGCCTATCCTCCACTAACCCCCCCCCCCCCCACGATCCCCCATCACCCCATATTTCTTGCCCCGTCATGAAATGAATTTGTGCCCCTGTCATGAAAAACATCCCATTTTCATACCTCCATCACAAACCCATAGATAAATGTACTTTTCATAATACTGCCACTGAGACTGAGTTGGATCTAACACACAGATACCTCAACATTCAGGACCCTAGCGGATGGAGAAGCGCAAGGTGCTGCCCATATCTCACCTGGCTGCAGCAGATATTTGGTTATTTTTGAGAAGGGGGGTCTGCTCATGTGGCTGCTGCCATCCAGACCAGGACCTATGTGATGCCATGTAGCACCATCACATGCTCCTTGAGTTGTCCTGAACTTTAATATTGATAAATCTAAGCGATCATCTTGATTAAGATTGTTAGCCTAGATGACCCCTTGTTTTGGTCACTTTTGACCCTCTTTATTTGAGTTATTAAAAAAAAAAAATCAGGGCAGCCAGTTGTTTTTAAAGGTTTGGTTTCTCAATTTCCTTTCTTTCTTTCTTTCTGGACCACCTATAAACATGCAGGGAGAGTTCAAGTAATTTGTCACAATGACTATGGTTGATTAAATAATGCTTGGGGTTTTGTTGGTGTGTTTTTTTTGGGGGGGGGGGGGGCAGTTGTCAGGGGGGGGTAGTGGATATTAGTGTTGCTACAGGGCCCTGGACATTGAAAACTATTTGTGAGGTTGGGCACAAGTTGTTCACTCTCACCATTGTGGAGCCTGGTATGATCCGCACGCTGCAGCCAGCTCTTCCTCGTCTCTTGAGCCGTTTCTGTGGCAGACTTGACATATCGAGGTTGGCAGGTTTGTTTCCTCCCTCTTTCTCAGAGTCGCTCTTTGGTTGTGCCCCTCAGGCTGTGGCCCAGCACAAGGGTTCCTATTGTCAGGGCCTAATCCAGGGAGCTACACAGCTTTAGCAACATGGTGGGATAAAAGCCCATCAAACCACTACTTTATGGGGGCAAATCTTTCCTAATCCCTCGCTTTATCTAAACAAAAGGAGAGAAACAAGAGGATAGAAAGAAATTTTGGAGACACAGGGCAAGACCGGGAGCTAAGATGCAAAGAAGTAGTTTCACTGGAGAAGCTAACCAGTTTTGACAGGCTTTCACTAACGGATTGACAAAAAAACGGACACCAGAATCCCATAAGGACCCTAAAGGGCTACACCCCGCCGGTGCTGAAAGTCTTAAAATCTTTAGATGGGTATGTCAAAATTAGTGAGATCAAATTCAAAAACCTTGATTATTAAGAGCGCTTGGTAAGGGGCAGCTGTCAGTACTGGACACTATAAACTGATCTTCACACTGTTCTCAATCTCAGAATGGGACGAGGGAGTACAAGAATTTCAGGTTCACACCTCACATAGATTTGACAATCTGCTCCATGAATCTAAACCATTTCCTTTGAATAAACTTTGAGTCATCCAGACTCTATTTAATAGAGGAGTTCTTTAAATGACAGCTACAAATGAGCTTTTTGTCCATTTCACAGACTCAGGTTACTGTTTTATCTCCGGACCCATTGTCTGAACACAGCTCCCCTCTTGTAAATCTATGCCCCCCATCCCACCTCCCTTTCACATGTTCACGTACGTATGTCGGGGACAAATCCTCTGACCCCATTTCATGTCTGCTGCCAAATCCAATTTCTGTCTTTTTCTCTGTGGCAACTGGCTTTGAATCCCAAGAGTGGCATCTGCAAAATGACTCTGAGTTAGAGGCTCCATTTCCCGCCACAGTATAAATGCTCCACCAGAGGACCATTTGGAGTCCGGCGATCAGAGATTGAGAACACGCCAGTTCATGCTGCCGCTACCTAAACCGGCACAGCCGGGAGCCCTCTCCAGATGCACAAACAGAAAGACGTTGACATCTATAATTCACCACCTGATGGTAAATACACTGTGCATGCATTTACTCACCAGTCTTTCTCATGAGATTGTTTCACAGAACGCCCCCTGCTGGCCTGTGTAGATGCCTCCTGTATGGGGTAATTAAGGGATAATAGTCTGGGGATGCTCGTCAGAGACCGAGTGATTAGTGATTCATTACAGGAGCTTCGAAGGAGGAAGAAGAGAGGAGGGAGGTGGTGGAGGGAGGGTGCGGTCGTGGAACAGTCTGACAAATTGCCAGTGGATTTATTTGGGGTAATTAACTATCACCCAAAGGGCTAGAACTGGGATGAAAGCGTATACAGGAAATTTACCAGTATAAAATTAACTCTGAAAGTGTTAAAGTTAATACTATAAAAGCATCTATATCTTTTTAGTGTTAAATTAGATTTGATTCGATTCGATTAGATTGATCCCTTGGGAACACTCCCTCAGGGAAAGTGAGGTTCCAGCAGCATTGTATAGCAGCACACAGGGTAAGAAGCACACAGAGTATCAAAAGTGAAAAGAAGAAAAACAGTTTGCAAAAATAAATATAAATACACAAAAAAGTTAGTGTTCAAAAGTTAAAGGTAAATCGTCCTGAAATGAACACTGACCATGTTAAAGTTAACTCTACAAAATGGACAGCAAATGGTAAATGGATTGCATTTATATAGTGCTTTTCCATCTGCATCAGACACTCAAAGCGCTTTACAATAATGCCTCACATTCACCCCAATGCAAGGGTGCTGCCATACAAAAGTGTCTATATATGCCTACTTTTTAGTTAATAGTTTTGAAAGTGCTATTTTTTGTTGAAAAAGTAACACTTGCTAATATTAATTGGTGTTAATAATACTCTACACTTGTGTCAGAAAATCAACACTACCAGATTACACCGAACTCTTGTAAAAAAAAAACACACCAGCGGGTGCAATATAGTGTCTTGTCCGAGGTCATAGACACCTCGAACGGGATTCAAACCCAGGTTTACATATTGGCAGGGTAGCTCCGTATCTACTGAGCATCAAGTTCTACCTAATGTCTGTTTGATGTGAAATCACACAGATTTCACAAAAATGCTACAGCAGGTTGTCTTTGAATCTGCAACCTTCTACTACGGGCAACAATGCTACCACTAGATCACCGTGTAAAACATACTACTAAAAAAACGATGTAAGAGTTAGCTAGATAACATTATAAATGTGTTTAAAAATGCAACACTTTCAAGAGGGTTAAAATAACACATTTTATTGTGGGTACATAGAAAGCCTGATCCTGTCAGGTGGGGCCTGGTTGATGGGAGAACTCTTCAGAACACTAGTGGCTGTGTGTTTCTCCAGGTAAAACTGATGTTGTTTCTCATACTATGGTGTTGCACCTATTTATGGCATATCAGGAATCATGGGTCAGTTTGAATACATTAAAATACTTGAAGAGGTCATGTTGCCTTATGCCAAAGAGGAAATGCCCTTGAAATGGGTGTTTCAATGAGACAACACCACCAAACACGCTATCAAGGGAGCAGCGTCTTGGTTCCAGACCAACAAGACAAACGTTATGGAGTGGCCAGCCCAATCCCCAGATCTTAATCCAATAGAAAACTTGTGGGGTGACATCAAGAATGCTGTTTCTGCGTCAAAACCAAGAAACTCAGAGGAATTGTGGAATGTAGTCCAATCTTCCTGGGCTGGAATACCTGTTCACAGGTGTCAGAAGTTAGTCGACTCCATGCAACACAGATGTGAAGCAGTTTTCAGAAAGAGTACTTATGACTAAATATTAGTTCAGTGATTCACAGGAAAGTTAAATCTTCAAGCATTTTTCAGTTCATGCAATAAATGTTTAAGTTTGTAAAGAAAAATGCAGACACTACTAATTTTACCTCCCCCAACAAAGGGAGGTTATGTTATCGCCCCTGTTTGTTTGTCTGTTTGTGAACAGCCTGGTGCCCACAATTTTTCATATATTGTTCTGAAATTTTTACTGAAGATTCATATCCTGATAGGCAAGAAGTAATTCAAGGTCATAGGTCAAAGTCAGTAAAAATCGTGGAAAACTGGAAAAATCCCTATCTCTATCATTGAACTAATTTTCAAAAATTCATAACTCTGTCAAACAAGATAAAATTTCTTCCATATTTGAAAGTTACGTAGGATGGTATCCTTTATTGACTGTCAAAGTTTGATCCGGATCTGATCAAGAATTTTGTGGCCACGTAAACTTAAAATTGAAAACCCGATTTAATGTATTTTTTACATTATATCTTAATCAAACACGACTTTCATATTTGAAAGTGAGGTGCAGACTGGCACTCACTATCACCTGACAAAGTTTGATCCATATATCTGATCCAGAATGTGGATTTTTTTTGGATGTTTGAATTTAACATTGAAACCCCTATTTAACATATTTTACATGATATCTTAATCAAACGTGCCCCAATCACTCTCATATTTGAAAGTGAGTTGCAGACTGGCACTCACTATCACCTGACAAAGTTTGATCTGGATCTGATCCAAATTTTGGATTTTGTGGACATTTGAATTTAATATTGAAAAGCCCATTTTATGTACATTTTGCATTATATCTGAATCGAAAGTGCCTCAATCACTCTCATCTGTGACAATGAGGTGCAAACTGGCACTCTCAATGAATAGGCTAAATTTGCTTTGCATCTGATCCATATTGCGGATTTAACAGATATTTGATTCTTTGTAACATTGAAAAGCCCTTTTGATCTATTTTATTTATTTATTTATTTTTTGTATTATATTTTATCTTATGAAAAGTCACTTCTAAAAGTATTTTTTTTTTTTCAAGGTAAAAATTTGTGGAATTGGAAACTAGTTTTGGCAGAGGTTTGTGCTCTACAAGTGCAGTACTCCTAATATTCAGTTTTCTTCACTTTCTGTAAAGTAATAACAAATTTGATAAAGTTTTGACTTGATACAGAATGTGCAGTGTTCCCCGTTCCCAGTGCTATTTTTAGGATTTTGAGCTTTACTCACTTTTTTAAACACACTATTATTTTGAACACAACTGTATTCTGTGTGTGTGTGTGTGTGTGTGTGTGTGTGTGTGTGTATGTATTTAATTAATTCAATTAAATTTAATTAGCTTATAACGTGCCAAATCACAGCAAAAGCCATCTCAAGGCACCTTACATAAAACAATTCAACATAAAATTTAAATAATAAATTAAAAATGAATTTAAAAAATCAAATACATAAATAAAAACAGAAGTAAAAGAATAAAACAGATAAAAAAATAAAAACTATTCCTAAGAAAGAGAATAAAAATAGGTTTTTAGTCTTGACTTTAAATGTCCATGGACTCCGACTGCCTCACGGTCGCAGGAAGACTGTTCCACAGGGTGGGTGCACGATACGAAAAGGCTCTTTGACCCGCTGACTTCTTCTTCACCCTGGGAACACAGAGAAGTCCCGCATCCTGCGACTTGAAAGCCCGGGCCAGCACGTAAAGTTCCACCAGATCAGCCAGATAAGATGGCGCCTGTGTGTGTGTGTGTGTGTATATATATATATATATATATATATATATATATATATATATATATAGTCTCATTATGAATGTGTATAGTAAATCACGTTCTAGACTGATTCACTGTGCCCCGGGTTCATGTGACACACGAGTCATGTTATCAAATAGATAATAGTCTGGAGAAGACATAACACATGTTCATCAGTTGGACGGGGTAGTCTTCTAAATAATAATTTTTTTGGGCCACCTTTCCTCTGCTGTGAGACATAAATACAAAGACACTGACATCCACAAAATTTGCTTTTGATAGGATAAAACTGAGTTCACTTGCCACTTAGTCTTACCCTTAATGTATCCAAAAACAAAACACTAATTTATAGGGGGGATGTCTTTATGCATAAAAATATGGAATAACTGCTGCAAATATATATATATGTAGTTTTGCAGATATAGCTGCTGATTCACTGTGCCCTGGTTTCCCCTAAATAGTTTTTCGCCAGTCTCCGTAGCTGTTTGTTTTGATTGGCGTATGCGGGTCACGGAAGTGCACAAATTAATACTGGTCTATTATCACATGGCCTCTAATAGCCCAAATCTGAGTTGCTATGAATTATGTGCGACATGTCGTTTAAGGATCTTCACATGGAACAGTACTTCCAGTATTTGACAGTCATGATCCTATAAAGTAGGAAAGTCTGTATTTCCATCTTCATAGTCCTTCCAAAGTCTCCCATCCAGCAGTAATCCTCTCCAGTCCATATCAGCCTCTCAGAGCAGCACACGCTTACACAGCAAAGTTGATTTTCTCTGTTTCTGTATCTGATTTAGAAGCACTTAGAAACAGCCGTAGCTCAAAGACTTTTCTTGATTAAAAAGACAGAGTGGAAACGTAGGTAGTGTGATAATCGCTCCCGTCCTGTCCTGGTTTACCTTCAACACCCAACATCTGTCCGTGGTTGTTAAATCAGCTCAGCACTGCTTTGAAACAGCTGCAGGTCATCTGGATTCTGACATTTAGGGTATTGGGGATCATCTCTGGAGTTGGCCTTTTGATTCCAGAGCGTTTCACCGAATGGCTGCTGATGCTGTGTGTCAGACACTCCTCTGAAAGTGATACTGAAAATCAAACTACAGTGAATTTAAAAAAGCTGTTCTACCAAACATACAGTAAAGTCACTGAGAAACAGACGACTGTTCAGAGGCAGATCAACCGTCTGTTATTTTTGCATCAATTCTGTGCACTTTGTCTGCTGCTTTCATGCATCACATGAATCCCATAAGCTTTATGATTAAGAAGTGTTTTATCAAATGGGAATCAGGGGATGTTTTTCTGTGGATGCATAATCTGGGCGTATGCTTTGTCCTGCAAAAAGCTTTTGATTTTATCGAATAAAGGCTGAGCATTAATGCTGCTCAGAGCCACTTTAACCTGTTGTGTGACTCATTCAGTATAACAGGAGCATACAAACCTCATGAGAAGCACAGGTGGCTCTAGGGTGCGGCTTGATGGACCCGTACCTCACACTCCTACGTTTTTAACCCCCGTTTCTCACCGGACCACATTCTCTAACTGATCTGCTCCTATAGCACCCCCACACATTAAGTCTTGCACTGAGGGAATAACCCTGTTGTGTCTGATGATTTGCGGATGTTCATGCTGTTTATACGGTCATAAATAGAGTGACGCCTTAGTGAAGCCGGTAAAACAGCTATTTCCGACCATATAACAGCATGAACATCTGCAAATCAACAGGCACAAGGGGGGTTATTCCCATTCTAATTCATGCATGGTTTATTTTTCTGTAGGTAATTTGGTCGGAGAGGCTTACCGTCGAGCCGAGGCAGTGTCACTCCAACAGCAGTCAGGGCGCGGAACAATCCATCAAATGTGAAAATCTATCAAATGTGAAAAGGTAATTCTGTATCAAAATCCACACCAATACTTTCTTATGGTAGCTTAAATTCACCCATTTCGGCGTCGGTACGTGACTTCCTCTTGCTGTCAGCTAACAGTGCTAACAGCTACAGTGCATGCAGCCAGTGTTCTGGCGAATTGTGCGTCTTGTCGCATAAATCGACAGTTCCACATCCCGACTATATTGTGCAAGCATGTGCCACCATTACCCCAATATTATACAGTCTGAAATCTCACACGCTTAACCAATCAGATTTGTGGAAAAAATGTAATTGGATTAGAATATTGATTTAACACTGTGCATATGGTCCCATTCAAAATAGTGTTAATGCAAATGTACTGGATCATAGCATTGAATCAACATTAAATCAACTCTATCATTGTGTAAATAGTGTTATTTTGTGTTATTTAAAAATTATAAACTGAACTATAGCCGTATAAAACTACTAAAATATACTACAAGGATACTTTATTACCAATAAGTACAGCGGTGTGCAAAAAGGTGCTAAATATGTTACAAATATAATATTTGTAGATAAATATAAATCAACACAGTGTGGTGATTCTTTACCTTTAAAGTCTTTTTTTTAATAAAAATATGATTTCTTTTCAGTTGTCTACTGCAAAAAAATGAGCTGCAGATCAAGTTTACACAATCAGTTTATTATTGACTGATGACTGGCAGCTATCCTTGTGCTGTTGTGCACTAGGCAGCACACCTACAAGGGATTAGGGCTTTTTTAAGTTGAAAATTAGATTTGTATGATGATAATTTGTTGGCTTCAGGGAACAAGTTTGTTTCAAAATGATCAAGCACAAAATGAAACAGTGAATCAATTGAAGTACGACTGGAGACCCCACAGCACAGAACAACACAGGAGGGGTAGTAATATATTGTTTAATCAGCAGTGGTACAAAGCAGAGGGCCAAACACGGGTGTGAGATTGGGTTGGGTGACACACATAGGGCACATAGTGGCAGGGAGGTTCAACGACAGGCTCAGGAAATGTGGAAGACTTGGACAACACAAGACAATCTGGCACAAGTGCGAGGGAAGAGAGGAGATGAAATGATGAGTGACACAATAACAACAATAGGTGGGTGATTCTTAGACTACGGGCACTTATTATGTCCTTTGATCATATTGTATGAAAAACAGAAAAAAGGGGAAATTTCACACTTTTATAGTTATCTTTACAATGAAAGTGTGTTAAGAAATTTGTTCTAGTAGTCTATGATGACTTTTTCACCTTTTTTCAGCATCATTATATGCAAATATTGCCGTTTTGTCCTTGTCCTACACCCAGACTTTTGATCTTCGATGATAAAAATGAATGGTAAAGAAACGTTTTTTCTAATGTTTTAAAATATCTCTGAATAAAATATCAGTAAAATAATCACAAAATAATTGGGGTATTCAATGTCATACAACTGTTGTGATTTTTTTTAAACAAAATGTAGTTGTCCCACACTATTGCCGTAATTTCCACCACAACACTGTAATGTCCCTTTAAGCAGTTTGTATGAAAGATTGTTTGGGTAGTTTCTATGGAGATAAACAGTGACATCAGAGCACATGTATATAGCGCCAAATCACAACAAACAGTTGTCCCAAGGCGCTTTATATTGTAAGGCAATGGTGTGGTGGAAATTATATTTACAAGGCCAATAGTGCCCGTAGTTAAAGAATCACCCAGGTTTGCATGTGGAACAGGAAGAAATCCATGAAAACAGACACAGACCAAGAGCTTCAAAATAAGAGTGGCTGCCGAAGTGATCAAAGTGTGAACCCTGACAAAAATTCATATAACTGGTGAATTGTTCAAAACATTAAATTAAACAATTGTTTCAATTCATTACTCAGTGTTTGAAAGCACTGCAAAACATTAGTGTTTCAAATGACTCAAAATGGTAAATGAAACAATTGCTTCAGAAAATGAGCCAGTATTTCAAAGTGCTTGAAACACATCATTTGTAGCATCCAGTGGGCAGTGGGCCCCTTCCCCAATTTAATTCCTACCTCCACCGCTGATACCTGGATATGTCAAATTTGTCACATCCTGCGCAAACTAGAAAATAAATATATGTTGAATACCTTTTCATGAACAAAGGACAGTAAAGTTGTTATGGTATTTTATTTACCTGCAGCTCTGGTGCTCTGTCGCTGTAGTTGGCCATTTAACCTGGAATCTTACCTGCTCACAAAGATCCCACCAATCACAATTAAATAAATAAACAAAATGATCAGATCAAATCAACACTGGCACAAGAGGCTGCAGCTTCCCCTTTAATCCTCCACTTAAAATATGCACTCACAGGCCAGTTATTAGGTACACCCTGCCAGTACCCCTTTTGCTTTCAAAACGTCTCAATTCTTCGTGGCAAAGATTCAACAAGGTCTTGGAAACATTCCTTAAAGATGATGGTCCATATTGACGTGCAGGGGTGGTGGACAAGTGGTTAGTGTGCTTGGTTTTAGTGTGGAAGGTTCCAGGTTCAAATCCCACCCCTGCCATATTTCTTCATGTAATATGTGAGTTGTGCCAGGAAGGGCATCCAGCGTAAATCCTGTGCTGATTCAACATGCAGATCCACCTTGGATTTGCTGTGGTGTCCCCAAATGCAAACAAGGGAGCAGCAAAAGGGACTTACTGTTGGCATGATGACGGCTTCACGCAGTCACCCATTAACCAGTCTGCCCATTCTGCTCTGACATTGACAAGGCACTGCCACTCACTGGATATCTGCTCTTTTTCAAACTGTTCTCTGTAAACCCTAGAGATGGTTATGAGTGTAAATCCCAGTAGATCAGCAGTATCTGAAATACTCAGACCAGCTCGTCTGGCACCAACAACCCAGTCACTTAAATCCCTTTTCTTCCCCATTTTGATGTTTGGTTTGAACTTCAGCAAGTGGTCTTCACCACTTCTAGATGCCTAAATGCATTGAGTTGCTGCTGTGATTGGTTGATTAGCTATTTGTGTTAAGCAATTGAACAGGTGTACCTAATAAAGTGGCCGGTAAGTGTATATCGCCATACGTGCATTCTCAATTGCTGCTGCCAGGGAGGGCGAGGCACAAGCAACTGAAGCTTTAAGAATAAAAGGAGTCTTGCTGGGCCCAACTGGCCGTGTAAAGAGTCAGGCCGTCCTGCCTGTCAGATGGCGGCTGGCTGGAGGAGTGAGAGCTGCTGTCCTCTCATTAGATAATCCCTCCAGCACACAGCAGCGGCGGGTGGGGGGGGGGGGGTGCTGATGGATATGTGTATTTATCTGTTCCTGATGAGTGCTGATTAGCTGCCAACTGAGCTGGAACATGATCAAATAAAACAGAAGGAAAAATATGCAAGGTGTAGTTGGATTTTGCAGAAATAATAATTTTAAAAAAAATGCATGCATGTGCACTGAAACAGAGTGACATGTATGTGTGCATGTATGAAATGAAGTGTGGTGTAATGGTTTATGTGTTTTGAGTGTGTTTAGGTTGCCTCGGGGTGTGTCTCACACACACATTCTGCACAGGAGCCTTTTGACACCGCTATGACTCCGCGTGAATATGAATGAGGAGATAAGTCACAGGGGAGAGCCGGGGAATCTGATGACAGTGCAGGAAAAGGCTGGAGCATCTACGGGGATCTACGACTCCTCAGCCCTGCCAGTGTTTTGATAAAGTGGCTGAGTGTGGGTAGGTGGGTGTGTGTACGCGTCCCCGATTGCGTCCAGTCAGATGGGTATGAATAATGTATTGATAGCCCCCGTGTTGCTGTATAGTGTGTGTGTGTGTGTGTGTGTGTGTGTGTGTGTGTGTGTGTGTGTGTGTGTGTGTGTTGTGTTTAGCCTGCCCAGCTGGCAGGGGTCACAAGGGATGTACACACATTATGTCACTGTCCCCAGAGAGGTGTGGGTGCATGTTCCCTTTTCATCATCAGTCAGCACAGCAAACTGTTTAACACCAACAATGAGGCACTTAAAAGGCCCCTGGGTTCATGCCAGAAGTGGGGATAATTACCTAAACATGAAGCTGTCAGTCATCTCCCTCTTCTGCTTCTGTCTGCATCTGCTGTGTTCTGATTCAGCGCCGTGTAAATAGTGTGACGCGCTTAAATGTGAGAATGACAGTAATTGCTGAAACTGATTTTTAAAAGCATATTTATTAGACCTGCTCATTGTTCCATGCAGCATTTTCCTTAAATAATAAAATCAGTGATTTTACAACTTGAGTATTTAAAAGATGCATCCCCTCATAGTTTATTGGGGGTATTTTTGGCCACTTTTTAGGTACCTGGGGCCTTCATTTATAAGTTAAATTCATCAAACCATGTGTGTGCATTTTCTCATGAATGCACATTTTCTCATGCATGAATTGGAATTTATTTATGAAAGAAGACTGTATCTTGAGAATACATGTACTTATGAATTCTTCACACAAGGTGTATGCATGTTTCGACACTCAGAAAAACCAACATGGGTGTCTACTACATGAACCTAAGTCTAACTTGTAGTTCCTATGATATAAAATCAAGTTTTATGGTTGAACGCATTCAAATCATGTAGTTTTAACATAACATGCAACAACTTAAAATTTAGCTTGCTCAGTGAACAAAATAAAATTAGGTAAATTATTTCCACCCAAGTAAAAAGAGTTAACTTAGCAAGAAACAATTTTCCTGAGTAACCTAAATATAAATTTGTTAGGTCAACATGATGAATTTGCATTACTGTTACTTAGTTACCATGGTTTAGGCCAAGTAGATTTGTAAAGGTAAATGTAGACCTAAATATAAATTTGTTGGGTTAGCATGACAAAGACATGATAATTAAGTAAGAGTAACACAAATTCATCACGTTGACCCAACAAATTTATATTTAGGAAACAGCAAAATTGTTTCTTGCTAAGTTAACTCATTTTACTTGGGTGGAAATACTCCAATCCATAAATTTATTACGTTCGGTGAGCAAGTTATTATTATTATTTTTGTGTGTGTAAGAGCAATTCAAGAGTGTTATGATAAAGAGGGGAAAATGAAGTGAGAGATCCAGTATAGTGTAAAACAAATCAGCCAATGTTACAGATCTTACATTCTGCACTATTAAAATATTATTACTGTTCACACACACTAAAGTATAATATATGTAAAATGGTCATTTATTAACCATTCACAAACTAGCCTAAAATGTAACTGAGTGTGAAGTAAATTTTATCAGCCCCCTCATCATTATTTATTTTTGTTGATTTTCAGTCTGCTTTGAGCAAGCTGCATTGCCTCCATTATTTTTCCCATTCAGTGACATATTTTGATCATAATTCCAAAACCAAGACCACGAAATGAACATATTTTGTTTCTTCCATCTCTCCGAGGGACTGTCTCAATTTCATATTTTCTGCAATTTGCTTCTTCTTGCTTGGATTCTTTTTAAATTTTTGCTTTGTTCTCTGCTGTGACAGAACGGATGCATTTTTTTGAGTGACACATTAGTTGCAAATGACTTTTTGTTTGTTTTGTTGATGTCTACATCTACTCATGGAAGAAGACGTGAATGGACAGCAGGTTTGTGTACATATGTGCAGTTCTCCAACCACTGAGATTTAGACACCAAAACCACGTGTAGATACAGCTTCATAACTCTGGTTGAAAGTGTGATTATGCACATTTCTGCTTTGTGCATACACACACATACACACACACACACACACACACACACATTTTTTTTCAAAAGTCTAGAGACTTTTATGTAGGTGAGCCTTCCTGATTTATAGTAGCTTGCTGGAAATGTGCATAATGTGACCCCTTTAAAGTGTGTTATTCCTCTGTGTACAATGAAGTGAATATGTGCCCAATTCGCAGGTTTAAACACTTTCATCCTTCCTGCTAAAATTGATTCTGTCAAACTGCAAGCAGGTAAGAAGACTAAATGCCTCCAAGTGCCTGATTAAATTATTTACATCTTCAAAATTTATTTGCATGGAACACCAATCTGTGTTTTTGAGCACTAAGATCAGAGTGTGCTGCTTTAGGTTTTTTATTCTCAGCAGTATAAAATAAATCAATAAATCCCTTGTACTCCATATAGATCACAGTTTTTGCTTCTTCCTAGACAAGAGACCTGCAGCAATCTTGGGCTCTCTGAAACAGTTATCCTCTTTTGATTTCTCTTTTCTCAGCTTTAAAGTGCCAGCCACAACAAACAGAATTTTCCTGATGTAAAATACAAAACAAAACCAAGCAATCCACTGGGAAGTTTGGGGAAGCCATGGGGCATTCCTGGAGGAATCAGATATTGCAGTTGAAATGAATTAGATGCTAGGTTTGAATAAGGAGTCAAAGAATGTTGATTTATTTTACTTGCATGTCCTGTGTCATTTTTTTGCAAAGTTACCTGTGAGTGGAGTGCAAAAGCTCTGCAAAGCTGAGAAGCAATACAGCATTCTTTCTTTGCTTCATTAGCAGCGAACAGACCTGCCAAAAAGCAGACGAGAAACATGCTCTCACAGAGTCAAATAGCCTTGAAACACAGAAAGTAATCCATGATATTGATCAGTGTGTTTCATATTGGCCCCTGTAATCCATCAAGCTAACAGTGTGGGATAGGTCTAATTTATATCATCTGAAAGGTGTAATCAAAGATGAATGAACCACAGCGTGATACAAATGTGCACTGGGTCATAATTTCTATGACTGTGAGTAATGGAAGGATAAACACAACGTCTACTCTTGTGTTAAGAAATACAAGGTTTGCACAACTAGGTGTATAAGAAGGACAAAAGCAAACTCTGTGAAAGCATCAAATGTGAATTCTAATCTCAAATCCATCACTGCATTCAGCAATATACTGAATTGTAGACAACTTCGTATTAAATGTGATTAAATATTTCACCTTGTGTGCAAATAGCAGCTTGATTGACATGAAATACAAATTTGCGTTATCACATGATAAAATGACTGGTGGTCAAACAAAGATGTAATATGAGCAAGAGATGCAGACAGATTTAATGAAAATAGCTCTGAATGTGGCCCTAAGCTCCAGTGATGGGCGCAGTGTAGCTAATCAGCTAAAAGCTAAATCAGCTAAACTAACGTTTTCAGTAAAGGATTAGGTTTTCAGGAAGCTTAAAAACCATTAGCTTCCACGAAATTTAGTTTTGCTCACTATAAGTCAGCTAACATTTTATTGAATAAATGGTCAAAAGATGTCTGGTAATCTTAAAACTGTACATTTGTTCCAGTGCTAATACATTAATTCAATAAGTGAAATTCACTCATTGCACAAAAGCAACAAAGATCACATCAAGTAGATGGAGGAGCAGCAGCTCAAACCAGAGTAATCATTCAATCAATCAATATACTTTATTGCGATCTCATCTACATAGCATAATAACAATACGTAGCAGTCCATAGACTCTTTATATATATATATATATATATATATATATATATACACACACACACAAAATGTAAAACATCAGCTATCCAGAGCTGATATATAACAGATTAAACAGATGTTTTCTAATTCAGGATACATAAAAACAAAATACTGGGTTCAAGCACCGCCATGATTATGCCATTCCTGGAGACTTCCAACCTTGACATAAATTTATAGATGAGTTTCCATACGACCTGCTCGACAGCACTGTGCATCAAGACCTGTACACAGCAGACTTGTGCTCTCATACGTAGACAATCCTAGAAACATCTTTAGCAGTTGTGATAAGACACATACAATCTGTTTATGGAGGCTCTTCTGTAGTTCCACCATAACTGTGCTGTGTACAATGGAGAGCAGTATGATCGAAATAGGGTTAATTTAACATCCCAAGAACACGTGGATTTACGCAATATAGCATTTCCCTTAAAATCCTTGAGCGAAACACCATTACAGCACTTTCTTAGCGTTAAACGTCACATCTTGCATATCACCAAATTTCTCACATGCCTGAAGGAGCATCTGGAGTCCACATGCAGATGGGGATGGACACAACCAAGTCATCTGCATACATTAAATGATTTACAAGCAGAGTGTGAATATTACAGCCTGTACTGCATTTATTTAGTTCTACACTGAGATCATCAACATAAATATTAAAGAGATAAGGTGAGAGTATCCCACCTTGTCTGACCCCACATGACACACTAAAGTAATCTGAGTACGCGTTACCCCACCTGACACACATCCGCTGACTAGAGTATCAAAATATCAATATTCTTACGACATATCCAGGAACTCCTCTCCTGACAAGTTTTTCAAACAGTATGCTATGATTAAGCCGATCAAATGCCTTGCTGGCATCTAAAAAACATGCAAAAATGCTACCATTAAGCGTGTAATATGCATCTACGATCTCCTTGAAGGCATATATACATGTCGGTGCCAAGTTTCTTCTTAAATCTAAATTGATTTGGGCTGTTTCGCGAGATACATTTCTATGCGATCTAGAAAAAATAATCTCAACAACCTTCCTGACTATACTAGCAACTGCAAATGGTCTGTAGTTGTAAGTGTTTTGTCTAAGTTTATTTCTTAATATTCCTTATTAGTTTATTATTTTTCATACTGTGAATGGTGAATGAAGCTACTTTTTAGTTTCATTTATGGCAGCGGATATTCTTCCTGACTGGAAGAAGATTTACTTTGGCTATTTGTCCCGGAACACGCTGTGATTGGTTGAGCGCAATGATGTCATCACGTGGCCCACTTTAACGGGTCACTGGGTTTTTAATATTTTCGTGACGCATTTTTTTTTTTTATTTTGGTATTCCTAGCCTTTATCCCTTCCCCTAACCCTGACCCCCCCCCCCCCCCCCCCCCCCCCGCATCATTCTCATGCTCCCGTCACAGCGTGTTCTGGACAAATAGCCAAAGTAAGTCCTCTTCCAGTCGCGGAAGAATGTCCATTTCATTCTTTTATTCATTTAATTACTTTTTGGTTATCACTTGGCAAGCTGAAATGTTTCGGGAACCTCCAGGTCGAGAAGAACATCCATAGATCCAAACCATCCACTTGCCTACTCCATCACCTCAGTTAACATTTCAGTTGGCAGATTAGTGGTTATCGAAGCTCACTTTTAAGGTTAGCTGTGTCCACATGGCTAAAAGCTCAAACTTCAACAACATGCTTTATCCACCGTGCAGTAGTGACGTGTATGTAGACCCAACAATGCTGACCAACAGGGTGAAGGACGCCAGTGACGGCGCCTCAGGAGCAGCCGTGAGAAGGATTAGTCAAATCTGTAAATATATGTGTCAATATATCTAAATGTTTTCCTTTTATAAACAGCCACTTAAGAACTCCAACCTTTAAATAAGGCCAGGAATAATCTGTTTCCTTCGTCGCGATAGATCCAGTGGGGATTTACAGAAACATTCGGCGGTGACACAGATCTACATAATCATGTTAAGTTTCTACCCGCTCCTTCCAATGATTCTCCTGCTGTCACTTTAGATACCGCTAAAACTGATTTGGGCTCCATAATCTCGCAGTATTTCGTAGACTTTAAAAATCTCTAATATTATAAGGAGATTATTTCATTTATAATTGATTGAGTGCATTTGCTGGAGTGCCACTTCAAAGTTACTGAATTAAAGATGCACTTAAGAAGGCTGGTTTGCCGGGCGCTCAGAGGCACGGGGTGAGGTGGGAGGTTGTGTTGGGGAAGAGGAGGTGGCGGGGGAGGTTTTGGGGTTGAAGGGTGGTACAGATGGGAGGCTTGCATCTCGTCGGCGGAGCCAGGAAAGCTAGCAGGGGCTGATCCATGGAGATTTCTTGCAAAGAGAAGGCATCAGAGGACACGGCAGCAGCGGCGGCAGCGGTGGGGATCAACGCTTCAGTGAAAACGAAGCATGAGTCCCATCCATCCTCGGAGTTCCTCTAAAGAACACATCAAGAGGATGATACCCAGGTGACGTCTGGACTACCTGTACAAAACTTTCCCTCAGTATCTTCCTTTCCACTCTGAAACCACTCCAGGCTGCCAAAAAGTGTTACATATTTCAAAAGCCAATTTTTTTTCTTATGCGCTCACTTTGGATTCCCTGGACACGTGTACCAAAATCTCCATGGAAATATGAACCTCCGGGATTTGGCATCCTCCCCTTTGCCAGACTGAGCCCCAAAGCCCGCTCAGCTCTCACCTCCTCATTGGCTTATCGACACCTCATACCTGCACCGCCTCCCGTTAAAGGACTCTTCATTAAGGACAGAGAGAGTCTTTAAACAAAATCTCCCTGTGCCTGAAAAGAAGTGGAAGAAAGATACGGTCTGTTGGACAGCTCAGGCCTATTGGAGTGCTTAGTTCTGACTAAATGAATCTTGATCAGTGAGGAGGATGCTCTCCTCCTGCCGAGCATTGTACCAGCTGCCAATATATGCACCCCATCACCCACCCCTCCAATAGCTTCCTCTGAGCACCCACTTCTCCACCACCACACCGCCAGCATGGCCCAACTGCATCATAATCCTCTTAACGCTCTGTCTTATTAGCCACTCATCTAAATGACATAAAAGCAAATGGCTGGAGAGTGTGGAGACAGAAAGAGAGAGAAAAAACGAAATTATTTCCTGTGGAATAAAGTCTTGGCCCTTCCAGTATACCATACATTGTATTTCACATTTGATGATGTGACAAGTGTATCTAAGTCAGCTAGGGGCTCAGGAGAAATGCATTTCACAGCCCGTCAGGCACATCAAATTCAAAAGAACGTCCAACACGCGCGTGCACACGCTGCTAAATTGAATCCCAATTAAGAAGATTCCACAAATGACGAATAAATGGATGATCCATTTGGCTCACTTTTTCAATTTGGCGAAATTGTGAATTACTGATCCCCTTACACCTAGTGGAATCCACTCATTAGGTTCCATTTTTAACTTAAGTTCTCGGTTTCCATTTTGCCACACACCCTGCACTCTTCCCCTTCGTCACTGCCCTGCCTGCGGACCCGCTGAACCTCTATTCAGTGCCAGCACCTGCAAATTAATTCAGAATTCAACCACCTGACTGCTTTGCAGAAGTAAGAAAGGTTTATTCTCCGTGTGCATTCTCCAGGGAAGTAAGCCAGGGTGGGACACAAAGGGCCCTATCTTGATGATCAATGGTGCACAGGCTACAGCGTACAGCACAAGTTCCTTTGGGATGTGTCCAACTCATTTTTGTAATTTATAGTGTGTATAATCCGAGTGAAAATAGAGTGCAAAGTGTAAAGTGGTTGGATTTATCCTCTTCATTAGTGATCATAAAATTAAATAAACAAGCATGTCATTTGTTATCCCATTGAGCCAAGAGCAGGGGCATAGCACCAAATTCTGGGCCCTAGGTACTAGCCATATTGAAGACCACCCCCCCCCCACACACACACACTGTTATGTTCTTTTTTATTAACGCAAACACCAAATTTCTAATGTATAGTCAAACCAGGTCTAAATCATGTATACCGTAAAATCACACCTGGGAGTCAGAACCCTTTTTAAAGTTGGGGGATCAATATTGAGTTGGGGGGTCTGGGTCATCACTCAATATAGCTAGCTTTCAAGTTCACCTCTCTTTTCAAAGAATTTGGTTAGGCAGCTGCTTTCCATCATTAGTTTTCCATTTCCCTGTCCTTTTTTTCTCTTCTTTTTTTAAATCTGGACTTAATTTTTAGGGAAGACATATTTTATTTCAGCCTAAACACTAGGCTGCAACTACAATTATTTTACTAATCATTCATCGGTCAAGTATTTTTTCGAGTAATCGTTTTAGGTTGTTTTTACTTACATGTGAGTTTTTCCATTATTTCTTTGAGTTATTATTAAAAGGCCTTATAGCACGCAACATCAACGTTTGAGCTTGTACCAAAGTTATGTTATATTGTCGTCAAAAACATACCTGGAGTAGTCTTTTGTTTTATTTTGTACATATACAGTCACCGACACACCACAAAGAGATTTCTATCAGGTTTCACCCGATTATGAGCATTTTAGAATGCCTACAGGCAACTATCTCAACCACTGACAACATATTACAGCAAGAGTCCACAAAAAGACCTTTTTAAAGGCCTGACTAAAGTGTAATAGTGATCTTTAAAAACATAGTTTCAATGAAAAAAAGACTCAAATGTGCAGTTAAGGGCATTTTATTTTTCTTGTGTAAAAAACAGCTTAGATGTGGTTTGACTGAAACAAACTGTCATTAAACTTAAATAAAACAGGGGTGAAGTGGAGGTTTTAAGAGTCACAATGTATTCACAGGAAACAGTTATTTCTATATTTATTTATTATGTTCATTGTTAGTTGGATTTATCTTTCTGATGTGTTTAATCAGGTTCTTTTGTTTCTTTCTCTAAAATTGTATTGTAGCATTACTGGTTATTATTACTATTATTGTTGTTGCTATTATTACTAATATATAAATAAAAAATAAATTAAAAAAATTACAATTTGTAATACATTTGACTCTTTTAGCACACAAATGTGCTGACAGCTGCAACAGCTTAATGCTAACTTTAACACTGAAAACGCCATAGACATGCTAATGCGTTAGCATCGGTCTCGTTTTTAAGTTATAAAATACATCTATCAACTGTTTCAGAAGACCATAACAGGTCAGATAACATAAAAAGGTAAATATTACGCACAGACATATGCTCGTTGTGTTTTAGTGGGGAAAAATTAAGATAAGTGAATAAAAATGAAATGAATCAACAAAGCAGCAGATCGAAGCATTGCTTCGATTGGTTTCAAGGTTCAAAGCAAAGCCCCGCTGTAGAAACGGGTGATTTATATGGAAGAATCGAAACATTTGCGGTAAAACAAGTTTATTTAACAACTAATCCATGACCTAAATTAGTTGACCACTATTTTAATAATCGATTAAATCAATTATTTTGTTCCAGCTCTACTAACACCTCCTCTTTCTGTGAGATCCCGTTTGTGATGTGAGTGTGTGGGGGGCAGCGTGCGGCCTGTGCGCCTGGACTAAACCATTGTACAACTGTGCAGTGGTGGGAAGGACCCTCAAAGATCTTTCAATATTATTGTTAGAGCAGAATTATGTTTCGCAACATTATGCATTCATTCTAATTATATTGTTTTACAACATGAATTGTATGAACATTAATGACATGCACACAAAAATGTATTTAATGCCAGTTTTTTGTGCCCCCCCCCCCCCCCCCCCCCATGTTCTGGGCCCTGGGTACATAGTACCTTTACCACCCCAGTCCGACGCCCCTGGCCAAGAGCCTAGTGCAATCACTGTACTGAAATGAGACTAGTGAGTGAATTAGTGCCAAACTGTCAGAGTACAACAGTGGACATAAACTACCAAAGCTCCCTGAGGTGAAGCCCAAAGGGAAGTTTGTATTTTTCCATGACTGTTTACATTTTTTTTAAATGGATGACTTCAGTTCAGTTTAATTATATACAAGTAGGGTGTAGGCCTACGCACATCATGAACACCCTTACAGAACATTGCAGTTTAAATTAATACAAATGCATGGCTTTCAGACAAGGTTGTTGTTGGTTCAAATGCTTTCTGCTTTTACGCAACACAGATGCACCAGCACTGAATCTAACTAAACCTTATTTTTGACCAGCATGCCCATTAGCATACAGATGAGCACTATTAGACTTGGTATTTACTTGACATGGTTGTTGGGTGTCAGACCCAGACGGGGTCAAGTGTAAACTACCAAAGATACTTGTATTACACTGTGTGCTGCATTGTGCCAGGTGAAAGACAGGACTGAAAATGACTTGTCTATAAGGACTTGATTATTAACACCAGGGGGCCAAATTCTTGAGATCAGACTATTGATGCTCTTATTGTTATTATTGTGACGGACGTTGTTGTTGTTCTCTCTCCTAGCCCCTTGTCGCAGACCGAACGGTCCAACCCTAAAAATTGGTCCGCCCCGGCCTCTACTGCACAGGCGTCATTTCGGAGCTCAGCAGCTTCAGTCTCCTCACCAAAAGTGATTAAATGGATTAATGGGATTTATTAACCATCAGTAACAAGGTAAACCCTCTTAATCATTCTAAGTGAGTTTTAAGCAGGAATGAGGTGATAATCTGTGACGCTATGAAATGACGCGCGCACAGTGAACGCATCAGCTAGCAACTCGTGCAGCTGCGGCGCTCTGATCGCTGTGTACATCTTTAATTATGAAATAATGCTGAATTTATGTGGAAATAATTGTACAAAAGCTTCAGACAGCTGTCGCTGAGATAGATGATGACTGGAGTGCAGTTTTAAGCAGAAACGAGGTGATAATCGGTGAACTGCGGCTAATGACGCATGCACAGTGAAGGCAGGGCAGACCAATTTTTTTGGGGGGGGGACCGTTTGGTCTGCGACACCCTCTCTATCTATATACCTCTCTTTTTCTCTGTCCATCCTTCCTTCCTTCCAAACAAGCTCAACTAATAGGCTAACCTTGTTTCGGGTCTTTATTAAATCATATTTTTGGGGGGCAAAGTGGTGGTTCTCATGACGGTTTTGCTTTGATGTGGCCATTAAAAATTACGGAGTGGCTATTCGCCCAACTGTTGGTTCAATAAAGTAAATATACGCCCAACCACAACCGACCAATGAGCATGCTTGTAAGCTCACTTCCAGTTTCAACGCGGGAGGGAAAAAAGCCAGATATTTTCTCGCCAGCTGCGTGAGGGTTCGCAGCCCGCGAAGGGGCTGTGATCTAAAGTGGTTCTGTTTGGCTCATCACACACAGGGAACTGTGTCAAACTAACATCATCTTACAGACAACAAGCAGCATTTTGTTCAAAAGCTGTTTCGTCGTCATTAACAGGCTTCCGTTCAAAATACTTATGAAGTTTGTGTGCTTTCATCCATTGTGGTGTTTTCGCAGTAATTAAAGACGGTGCCATCAATGTGTCAAACATACGCCGCAATAGAGCCTTAAAAAGTGGTAGTTTAGATGCACAAAACGTGTCAAATACACGATCACATTAAAAAACCGACATCATTGTGTAAAGGATTTTATCACATGGGCTCAGGAACACTTCAGAAAAACATTGTCAGTTAACACAGTTCATCGCTACATCTACAAGTGCAAGTTAAAACTCTACCATGCAAAGTGAAAGCCATACGTCAACAACATCCAGAAATGCTGCCACCTTCTCTGGGACTGAGCTCATTTGAAATGGACAGACACAAAGTGAAAAAGTGTGCTGTGGTCTGACTCCACATTTCAATTGTTTTTTGGAAATCATGGACGTCGTGTCCTCTGGACAAAAGAAGAAAAGACCACCCAGATTGTTACCAGCGCAAAGCCAGCATCTGTGATGGTATGGGGGTGTGTTAGTGCCCGTGGCATGGGCAACTTACACATCTGTGATGGCACCATCAGTGCTGAAAGGTACATCCAGGTTTTGGAGCAACACATGCTGCCATCCAAGCAACGTCTTTTTCAGGGACGTCCCTGCTTATTTCAGCAAGACAATGCCAAGCCACATTCTGCACATGTTACAACAGTGTGGCTTCGTAGCAAAACAGTGCGGGTACTAGTCTGGCCTGCCTGCAGTCCAGAGCTGTCGCCCACTGAAAATGTGTGGTGCATTATGAAGCGCAAAATACGACAACGGAGACCCTGGACTGTTGAACAACTGAAGTTGTACATCAAGCAAGAATGGGAAAGAATTCCACCTACAAAGCTTCAACAATTAGTGTCCTCAGTTCCCAAACACTTATTGAGTGTTGTTAGAAGGAAAGATGATGTAACACAGTGGGAAACATACCACTGTCCCAGCTTTTTTGAAATGTGTTACAGGCATCCATTTCAAAATGAGCAAATATTTGCACAAAAACAATAAAGTTTCAGTTTGAAATTAAATATCTTGTCTTTGTGGTCTATTCACTTGAAATAGGTTGAAGAGGATTTTCAAATCATTGTATTCTGTTTTTATTTACATTTTGCACAACATCCCAACTTCAATGGAATTGTGGTTGTATTTCACCCTTAGTACCATGGTATTTCACCCCTGCTTGATCCATTACCCAGGTGTAACAACGTGGATGGCCGAGTCTCATGCTTACTCTACCCCTAACTCTAACTCCCACACATCCCCACGTCACTCTGCATTTCGTGATATCGTCACATTTTTTCATGACAGTATCACAAACCAGTAGATTAATTTCGTTTTCATGTTACGAAAAGGTGTGAGACCTTTTTGCTGTGAGACAACAGTGCCAACCACTACGTCACCATGCTGCCAACAAGAATCCTATACTATTTAATTTTAACACACTAAAGGTTTTATCTCCAGAAACAGAACCAACCTCTATTTTGATTTTTTTTTTTCTTTTTGTCATATTGATGTTTAATTTTGACAGCAGTGTTTCTCTTTCAACAGACTGGCGTCCTGTCCAGACTGTACCCCACCTCACACCCTATGACTGCTGGGATAGGCTCCAGCCCCCCGCGTGACCCTTAATTGGAGTAAGTGGTTGAAGATGAGTGAATGTTTCACTTTTAAGTCACATTTCCTTAAGGAGGGTGTACGTTTCCATGTTAGTAAAATTTTCCTTCTTTTCCTTTACACATTGTTTCCACTCATTGCAGGCAAAGAAAGGTTTCACATCTATGGAATATGCACTGACAAATGCAACAACAACATCACAACTGTCAGGCTTTGGGTCCTTTTTGCTGCTTTCCTGGTTTTGGTTTGCTTATTTTGTTTTGTCTCTTGCTGGGGTTTTTTTCCTGTTTGGATCTGTGTGTCGCTTTCTCTGTTGTCTGTCTGTGTTTTCTGGTGGTGGGCGTGTCCTTCTCCCTGGCCACTCCTTCTTTCTGCGGTGTTCCACACACACCTGCTCTCAATCTGTACCTCATCACCTGGGTGTATATGAGCTCCTTTGTTTGCCTCATTTCTTCACCAGATTGTTGCGCCTTGTGCCTTCTCTCCAGCTCTGTATTGTGTATTCTCGACCTGCCTGCTTCACGTGTGTTACGACTACCTGCCTGTATCCTTGACCGCGCCTACTGCCTGATGTTTCTGTTTGTATTACTCTTGTTGGACTGCCTTTCCATGTACCGAACCTTGTTTACTGTTTCAGTAAACTGCTGTGTCTTACAGAGCTTGTTGTCAGAGTCCTGCATTTGCGTCCAGCCTAATCTGTCCTTCAGACCTGGCAACAACAAAGATAACAGGAGTTTCCAGGCTGCTGAACATGTACAAAGGACAAGGGAATCCAGGCTGTTTGCACAGCAAGTACTTTGCTTTTGTACACAATTATTGGGGGAAATTCATATGAGGAGTATTACATGCATGCCCTGCCCCCTTTTCACAATGCCCCACCCCCTTTTCACAGACCAAAAAACCCACTGAATCCGGTTTCTGAAGGCTCTATTCATCAACAAGTGACTCAGCTAGATAAATATGTACCAGACCATGATTCTGCAAGGTATAGCAAGATTGATCACCTTTTTAGCCAAAGACAGTTCAAATGTTTTCTGTTACTTGTCATCATATCATCACATTCAAGATTCTACAATACAAATTCAAATGAATAAAAAAACATGCTGTAAAGTAGCTTTTCTCTGTGATTGCATTTTCTGGTGAAATATGCACCAAAATGCCGGAAATGACACCTAAAAATTCCAAATTTTCTGGAGGAGGGCATGTCCCCAAATCCCCTTAGGGAAGCACGACTGAGATGCATTCACAAATCTGCACCCCCACCCCCTTCACAAAATCCTGGTTCTGCCCCTGGATCAGCTACAATGTTTTTTGCATGCATCTAGTGTGCCTATCCTCCACTAACCCCCCCCCCCCCCACGATCCCCCATCACCCCATATTTCTTGCCCCGTCATGAAATGAATTTGTGCCCCTGTCATGAAAAACATCCCATTTTCATACCTCCATCACAAACCCATAGATAAATGTACTTTTCATAATACTGCCACTGAGACTGAGTTGGATCTAACACACAGATACCTCAACATTCAGGACCCTAGCGGATGGAGAAGCGCAAGGTGCTGCCCATATCTCACCTGGCTGCAGCAGATATTTGGTTATTTTTGAGAAGGGGGGTCTGCTCATGTGGCTGCTGCCATCCAGACCAGGACCTATGTGATGCCATGTAGCACCATCACATGCTCCTTGAGTTGTCCTGAACTTTAATATTGATAAATCTAAGCGATCATCTTGATTAAGATTGTTAGCCTAGATGACCCCTTGTTTTGGTCACTTTTGACCCTCTTTATTTGAGTTATTAAAAAAAAAAAAATCAGGGCAGCCAGTTGTTTTTAAAGGTTTGGTTTCTCAATTTCCTTTCTTTCTTTCTTTCTGGACCACCTATAAACATGCAGGGAGAGTTCAAGTAATTTGTCACAATGACTATGGTTGATTAAATAATGCTTGGGGTTTTGTTGGTGTGTTTTTTTTGGGGGGGGGGGGGGGGAGTTGTCGGGGGGGGGGGGTGGATATTAGTGTTGCTACAGGGCCCTGGACATTGAAAACTATTTGTGAGGTTGGGCACAAGTTGTTCACTCTCACCATTGTGGAGCCTGGTATGATCCGCACGCTGCAGCCAGCTCTTCCTCGTCTCTTGAGCCGTTTCTGTGGCAGACTTGACATATCGAGGTTGGCAGGTTTGTTTCCTCCCTCTTTCTCAGAGTCGCTCTTTGGTTGTGCCCCTCAGGCTGTGGCCCAGCACAAGGGTTCCTATTGTCAGGGCCTAATCCAGGGAGCTACACAGCTTTAGCAACATGGTGGGATAAAAGCCCATCAAACCACTACTTTATGGGGGCAAATCTTTCCTAATCCCTCGCTTTATCTAAACAAAAGGAGAGAAACAAGAGGATAGAAAGAAATTTTGGAGACACAGGGCAAGACCGGGAGCTAAGATGCAAAGAAGTAGTTTCACTGGAGAAGCTAACCAGTTTTGACAGGCTTTCACTAACGGATTGACAAAAAAACGGACACCAGAATCCCATAAGGACCCTAAAGGGCTACACCCCGCCGGTGCTGAAAGTCTTAAAATCTTTAGATGGGTATGTCAAAATTAGTGAGATCAAATTCAAAAACCTTGATTATTAAGAGCGCTTGGTAAGGGGCAGCTGTCAGTACTGGACACTATAAACTGATCTTCACACTGTTCTCAATCTCAGAATGGGACGAGGGAGTACAAGAATTTCAGGTTCACACCTCACATAGATTTGACAATCTGCTCCATGAATCTAAACCATTTCCTTTGAATAAACTTTGAGTCATCCAGACTCTATTTAATAGAGGAGTTCTTTAAATGACAGCTACAAATGAGCTTTTTGTCCATTTCACAGACTCAGGTTACTGTTTTATCTCCGGACCCATTGTCTGAACACAGCTCCCCTCTTGTAAATCTATGCCCCCCATCCCACCTCCCTTTCACATGTTCACGTACGTATGTCGGGGACAAATCCTCTGACCCCATTTCATGTCTGCTGCCAAATCCAATTTCTGTCTTTTTCTCTGTGGCAACTGGCTTTGAATCCCAAGAGTGGCATCTGCAAAATGACTCTGAGTTAGAGGCTCCATTTCCCGCCACAGTATAAATGCTCCACCAGAGGACCATTTGGAGTCCGGCGATCAGAGATTGAGAACACGCCAGTTCATGCTGCCGCTACCTAAACCGGCACAGCCGGGAGCCCTCTCCAGATGCACAAACAGAAAGACGTTGACATCTATAATTCACCACCTGATGGTAAATACACTGTGCATGCATTTACTCACCAGTCTTTCTCATGAGATTGTTTCACAGAACGCCCCCTGCTGGCCTGTGTAGATGCCTCCTGTATGGGGTAATTAAGGGATAATAGTCTGGGGATGCTCGTCAGAGACCGAGTGATTAGTGATTCATTACAGGAGCTTCGAAGGAGGAAGAAGAGAGGAGGGAGGTGGTGGGGGAGGGTGCGGTCGTGGAACAGTCTGACAAATTGCCAGTGGATTTATTTGGGGTAATTAACTATCACCCAAAGGGCTAGAACTGGGATGAAAGCGTATACAGGAAATTTACCAGTATAAAATTAACTCTGAAAGTGTTAAAGTTAATACTATAAAAGCATCTATATCTTTTTAGTGTTAAATTAGATTTGATTCGATTCGATTAGATTGATCCCTTGGGAACACTCCCTCAGGGAAAGTGAGGTTCCAGCAGCATTGTATAGCAGCACACAGGGTAAGAAGCCACAGAGTATCAAAAGTGAAAAGAAGAAAAACAGTTTGCAAAAATAAATATAAATACACAAAAAGTTAGTGTTCAAAAGTTAAAGGTAAATCGTCCTGAAATGAACACTGACCATGTTAAAGTTAACTCTACAAAATGGACAGCAAATGGTAAATGGATTGCATTTATATAGTGCTTTTCCATCTGCATCAGACACTCAAAGCGCTTTACAATAATGCCTCACATTCACCCCAATGCAAGGGTGCTGCCATACAAAAGTGTCTATATATGCCTACTTTTTAGTTAATAGTTTTGAAAGTGCTATTTTTTGTTGAAAAAGTAACACTTGCTAATATTAATTGGTGTTAATAATACTCTACACTTGTGTCAGAAAATCAACACTACCAGATTACACCGAACTCTTGTAAAAAAAAACACACCAGCGGGTGCAATATAGTGTCTTGTCCGAGGTCATAGACACCTCGAACGGGATTCAAACCCAGGTTTACATATTGGCAGGGTAGCTCCGTATCTACTGAGCATCAAGTTCTACCTAATGTCTGTTTGATGTGAAATCACACAGATTTCACAAAAATGCTACAGCAGGTTGTCTTTGAATCTGCAACCTTCTACGGGCAACAATGCTACCACTAGATCACCGTGTAAAACATACTACTAAAAAAACGATGTAAGAGTTAGCTAGATAACATTATAAATGTGTTTAAAAATGCAACACTTTCAAGAGGGTTAAAAAACACATTTTATTGTGGGTACATAGAAAGCCTGATCCTGTCAGGTGGGGCCTGGTTGATGGGAGAACTCTTCAGAACACTAGTGGCTGTGTGTTTCTCCAGGTAAAACTGATGTTGTTTCTCATACTATGGTGTTGCACCTATTTATGGCATATCAGGAATCATGGGTCAGTTTGAATACATTAAAATACTTGAAGAGGTCATGTTGCCTTATGCCAAAGAGGAAATGCCCTTGAAATGGGTGTTTCAATGAGACAACACCACCAAACACGCTATCAAGGGAGCAGCGTCTTGGTTCCAGACCAACAAGACAAACGTTATGGAGTGGCCAGCCCAATCCCCAGATCTTAATCCAATAGAAAACTTGTGGGGTGACATCAAGAATGCTGTTTCTGCGTCAAAACCAAGAAACTCAGAGGAATTGTGGAATGTAGTCCAATCTTCCTGGGCTGGAATACCTGTTCACAGGTGTCAGAAGTTAGTCGACTCCATGCAACACAGATGTGAAGCAGTTTTCAGAAAGAGTACTTATGACTAAATATTAGTTCAGTGATTCACAGGAAAGTTAAATCTTCAAGCATTTTTCAGTTCATGCAATAAATGTTTAAGTTTGTAAAGAAAAATGCAGACACTACTAATTTTACCTCCCCCAACAAAGGGAGGTTATGTTATCGCCCCTGTTTGTTTGTCTGTTTGTGAACAGCCTGGTGCCCACAATTTTTCATATATTGTTCTGAAATTTTTACTGAAGATTCATATCCTGATAGGCAAGAAGTAATTCAAGGTCATAGGTCAAAGTCAGTAAAAATCGTGGAAAACTGGAAAAATCCCTATCTCTATCATTGAACTAATTTTCAAAAATTCATAACTCTGTCAAACAAGATAAAATTTCTTCCATATTTGAAAGTTATGTAGGATGGTATCCTTTATTGACTGTCAAAGTTTGATCCGGATCTGATCAAGAATTTTGTGGCCACGTAAACTTAAAATTGAAAACCCGATTTAATGTATTTTTTACATTATATCTTAATCAAACGACACGACTTTCATATTTGAAAGTGAGGTGCAGACTGGCACTCACTATCACCTGACAAAGTTTGATCCATATATCTGATCCAGAATGTGGATTTTTTTTGATGTTTGAATTTAACATTGAAACCCTATTTAACATATTTTACATGATATCTTAATCAAACGTGCCCCAATCACTCTCATATTTGAAAGTGAGTTGCAGACTGGCACTCACTATCACCTGACACAAGTTTGATCTGGATCTGATCCAATTTTGGATTTTGTGGACATTTGAATTTAATATTGAAAAGCCCATTTTATGTACATTTTGCCTTATATCTGAATCGAAAGTGCCAATCACTCTCATCTGTTGACAATGAGGTGCAAACTGGCACTCTCAATGAATAGGCTAAATTTGCTTTGCATCTGATCCATATTGCGGATTAACAGATATTTGATTCTTGTAACATTGAAAAGCCCTTTTGATCTATTTTATTTATTTATTTATTTTTTGTATTATATTTTATCTTATGAAAAGTCACTTCTAAAGTATTTTTTTTTTTTCAAGGTAAAAATTTGTGGAATTGGAAACTAGTTTTGGCAGAGGTTTGTGCTCTACAAGTGCAGTACTCCTAATATTCAGTTTCTTCACTTTCTGTAAAGTAATAACAAATTTGATAAAGTTTGACTTGATACAGAATGTGCAGTGTTCCCCGTTCCCAGTGCTATTTTTAGGATTTTGAGCTTTACTCACTTTTTTAAACACACTATTATTTTGAACACAACTGTATTCTGTGTGTGTGTGTGTGTGTGTGTGTATTTAATTAATTCAATTAAATTTAATTAGCTTATAACGTGCCAAATCACAGCAAAAGCCATCTCAAGGCACCTTACATAAAACAATTCAACATAAAATTTAAATAATAAATTAAAAATGAATTTAAAAAATCAATACATAAATAAAAACAGAAGTAAAAGAATAAAACAGATAAAAAAATAAAAACTATTCCTAAGAAGAGAATAAAAATAGGTTTTTAGTCTTGACTTTAAATGTCCATGGACTCCGACTGCCTCACGGTCGCAGGAAGACTGTTCCACAGGGTGGGTGCACGATACGAAAGGCTCTTTGACCCGCTGACTTCTTCTTCACCCTGGGAACCCAGAGAAGTCCCGCATCTGCGACTTGAAAGCCGGGCCAGCACGTAAAGTTCCACCAGATCAGCCAGATAAGATGGCGCCCTGTGTGTGTGTGTGTGTGTATATATATATATATATATATATATATATATATATATATATAGTCTCATTATGAATGTGTATAGTAAATCACGTTCTAGACTGATTCACTGTGCCCCGGGTTCATGTGACACACGAGTCATGTTATCAAATAGATAATAGTCTGGAGAAGACATAACACATGTTCATCAGTTGGACGGGGTAGTCTTCTAAATAATAATTTTTTTTGGGGCCACCTTTCCTCTGCTGTGAGACATAAATACAAAGACACTGACATCCACAAATTTGCTTTTTGACTAGGATAAAACTGAGTTCACTTGCCACTTAGTCTTACCCTTAATGTATCCAAAAACAAAACACTAATTTATAGGGGGGATGTCTTTATGCATAAAAATATGGAATAACTGCTGCAAATATAATATATGTAGTTTTGCAGATATAGCTGCTGATTCACTGTGCCCTGGTTTCCCCTAAATAGTTTTTCGCCAGTCTCCGTAGCTGTTGTTTTGATTGGCGTATGCGGGTCACGGAAGTGCACAAATTAATACTGGTCTATTATCACATGGCCTCTAATAGCCCAAATCTGAGTTGCTATGAATTATGTGCGACATGTCGTTTAAGGATCTTCACATGGAACAGTACTCAGTATTTGACAGTCATGATCCTATAAAGTAGGAAAGTCTGTATTTCCATCTTCATAGTCCTTCCAAAGTCTCCCATCCAGCAGTAATCTCTCCGGTCCATATCAGCCTCTCAGAGCAGCACACGCTTACACAGCCAAGTTGATTTTCTCTGTTTCTGTATCTGATTTAGAAGCACTTAGAAACAGCCGTAGCTCAAAGACTTTTCTGATTAAAAAGACAGAGTGGAAACGTAGGTAGTGTGATAATCGCTCCCGTCCTGTCCTGGTTTACCTTCAACACCCAACATCTGTCCGTGGTTGTTAAATCAGCTCAGCACTGCTTTGACACAGCTGAGGTCATCTGGATTCTGACATTTAGGGTATTGGGGATCATCTCTGGAGTGGCCTTTTGATTCCAGAGCGTTTCACCGAATGGCTGCTGATGCTGTGTGTCAGACACTCCTCTGAAAGTGATACTGAAAATCAAACTACAGTGAATTTAAAAAGCTGTTCTACCAAACATACAGTAAAGTCACTGAGAAACAGACGACTGTTCAGAGGCAGATCAACCGTCTGTTATTTTTGCATCAATTCTGTGCACTTTGTCTGCTGCTTTCATGCATCACATGAATCCCATAAGCTTTATGATTAAGAAGTGTTTTATCAAATGGGAATCAGGGGATGTTTTTTCTGTGGATGCATAATCTGGGCGTATGCTTTGTCCTGCAAAAGCTTTTGATTTTATCGAATAAAGGCTGAGCATTAATGCTGCTCAGAGCCACTTTAACCTGTTGTGTGACTCATTCAGTATAACAGGAGCATACAAACCTCATGAGAAGCACAGGTGGCTCTAGGGTGCGGCTTGATGGACCCGTACCTCACACTCCTACGTTTTTAACCCCCGTTTCTCACCGGACCACATTCTCTAACTGATCTGCTCCTATAGCACCCCCACACATTAAGTCTTGCACTGAGGGAATAACCCTGTTGTGTCTGATGATTTGCGGACGTTCATGCTGTTTATACGGTCATAAATAGAGTGACGCCTTAGTGAAGCCGGTAAAACAGCTATTTCCGACCATATAACAGCATGAACATCTGCAAATCAACAGGCACAAGGGGGGTTATTCCCATTCTAATTCATGCATGGTTTATTTTTCTGTAGGTAATTTGGTCGGAGAGGCTTACCGTCGAGCCGAGGCAGTGTCACTCCAACAGCAGTCAGGGCGCGGAACAATCCATCAAATGTGAAAATCTATCAAATGTGAAAAGGTAATTCTGTATCAAAATCCACACCAATACTTTCTTATGGTAGCTTAAATTCACCCATTTCGGCGTCGGTACGTGACTTCCTCTTGCTGTCAGCTAACAGTGCTAACAGCTACAGTGCATGCAGCCAGTGTTCTGGCGAATTGTGCGTCTTGTCGCATAAATCGACAGTTCCACATCCCGACTATATTGTGCAAGCATGTGCCACCATTACCCCAATATTATACAGTCTGAAATCTCACACGCTTAACCAATCAGATTTGTGGAAAAAATGTAATTGGATTAGAATATTGATTTAACACTGTGCATATGGTCCCATTCAAAATAGTGTTAATGCAAATGTACTGGATCATAGCATTGAATCAACATTAAATCAACTCTATCATTGTGTAAATAGTGTTATTTTGTGTTATTAAAAATTATAAACTGAACTATAGCGTATAAAACTACTAAATATACTACAAGGATACTTTATTACCAATAAGTACAGCGGTGTGCAAAAAGGTGCTAAATATGTTACAAATATAATATTTGTAGATAAATATAAATCAACACAGTGTGGTGATTCTTTACCTTTAAAAGTCTTTTTTTTAATAAAAATATGATTTCTTTTCAGTTGTCTACTGCAAAAAATGAGCTGCAGATCAAGTTTACACAATCAGTTTATTATTGACTGATGACTGGCAGCTATCCTTGTGCTGTTGTGCACTAGGCAGCACACCTACAAGGGATTAGGGCTTTTTTAAGTTGAAAATTAGATTTGTATGATGATAATTTGTTGGCTTCAGGGAACAAGTTTGTTTCAAAATGATCAAGCACAAAATGAAACAGTGAATCAATTGAAGTACGACTGGAGACCCCACAGCACAGAACAACACAGGAGGGGTAGTAATATATTGTTTAATCAGCAGTGGTACAAAGCAGAGGGCCAAACACGGGTGTGAGATTGGGTTGGGTGACACACATAGGGCACATAGTGGCAGGGAGGTTCAACGACAGGCTCAGGAAATGTGGAAGACTTGGACAACACAAGACAATCTGGCACAAGTGCGAGGGAAGAGAGGAGATGAAATGATGAGTGACACAATAACAACAATAGGTGGGTGATTCTTAGACTACGGGCACTTATTATGTCCTTTGATCATATTGTATGAAAAACAGAAAAAAGGGGAAATTTCACACTTTTATAGTTATCTTTACAATGAAAGTGTGTTAAGAAATTTGTTCTAGTAGTCTATGATGACTTTTTCACCTTTTTTCAGCATCATTATATGCAAATATTGCCGTTTTGTCCTTGTCCTACACCCAGACTTTTGATCTTCGATGATAAAAATGAATGGTAAAGAAACGTTTTTTCTAATGTTTTAAAATATCTCTGAATAAAATATCAGTAAATAATCACAAAATAATTGGGGTATTCAATGTCATACAACTGTTGTGATTTTTTTTTAAACAAAATGTAGTTGTCCCACACTATTGCCGTAATTTCCACCACAACACTGTAATGTCCCTTTAAGCAGTTTGTATGAAAGATTGTTTGGGTAGTTTCTATGGAGATAACAGTGACATCAGAGCACATGTATATAGCGCCAAATCACAACAAACAGTTGTCCCAAGGCGCTTTATATGTAAGGCAATGGTGTGGTGGAAATTATATTTACAAGGCCAATAGTGCCCGTAGTTAAAGAATCACCCAGGTTTGCATGTGGAACAGGAAGAAATCCATGAAAACAGACACAGACCAAGAGCTTCAAAATAAGAGTGGCTGCCGAAGTGATCAAAGTGTGAACCCTGACAAAAATTCATATAACTGGTGAATTGTTCAAAACATTAAATTAAACAATTGTTTCAATTCATTACTCAGTGTTTGAAAGCACTGCAAAACATTAGTGTTTCAAATGACTCAAAATGGTAAATGAAACAATTGCTTCAGAAAATGAGCCAGTATTTCAAAGTGCTTGAAACACATCATTTGTAGCATCCAGTGGGCAGTGGGCCCCTTCCCCAATTTAATTCCTACCTCCACCGCTGATACCTGGATATGTCAAATTTGTCACATCCTGCGCAAACTAGAAAATAAATATATGTTGAATACCTTTTTCATGAACAAAGGACAGTAAAGTTGTTATGGTATTTTATTTACCTGCAGCTCTGGTGCTCTGTCGCTGTAGTTGGCCATTTAACCTGGAATCTTACCTGCTCACAAAGATCCCACCAATCACAAATTAAATAAATAAACAAAATGATCAGATCAAATCAACACTGGCACAAGATGCTGCAGCTTCCCCTTTAATCCTCCACTTAAAATATGCACTCACAGGCCAGTTTATTAGGTACACCCTGCCAGTACCCCTTTTGCTTTCAAAACGTCTCAATTCTTCGTGGCAAAGATTCAACAAGGTCTTGGAAACATTCCTTAAAGATGATGGTCCATATTGACGTGCAGGGGTGGTGGACAAGTGGTTAGTGTGCTTGGTTTTAGTGTGGAAGGTTCCAGGTTCAAATCCCACCCCTGCCATATTTCTTCATGTAATATGTGAGTTGTGCCAGGAAGGGCATCCAGCGTAAATCCTGTGCTGATTCAACATGCAGATCCACCTTGGATTTGCTGTGGTGTCCCCAAATGCAAACAAGGGAGCAGCAAAAGGGACTTACTGTTGGCATGATGACGGCTTCACGCAGTCACCCATTAACCAGTCTGCCCATTCTGCTCTGACATTGACAAGGCACTGCCACTCACTGGATATCTGCTCTTTTTCAAACTGTTCTCTGTAAACCCTAGAGATGGTTATGAGTGTAAATCCCAGTAGATCAGCAGTATCTGAAATACTCAGACCAGCTCGTCTGGCACCAACAACCCAGTCACTTAAATCCCTTTTCTTCCCCATTTTGATGTTTGGTTGAACTTCAGCAAGTGGTCTTCACCACTTCTAGATGCCTAAATGCATTGAGTTGCTGCTGTGATTGGTTGATTAGCTATTTGTGTTAAGCAATTGAACAGGTGTACCTAATAAAGTGGCCGGTAAGTGTATATCGCCATACGTGCATTCTCAATTGCTGCTGCCAGGGAGGGCGAGGCACAAGCAACTGAAGCTTTAAGAATAAAAGGAGTCTTGCTGGGCCCAACTGGCCGTGTAAAGAGTCAGGCCGTCCTGCCTGTCAGATGGCGGCTGGCTGGAGGAGTGAGAGCTGCTGTCCTCTCATTAGATAATCCCTCCAGCACACAGCAGCGGCGGGTGGGGGGGGGGGGGGGGTGCTGATGGATATGTGTATTTATCTGTTCCTGATGAGTGCTGATTAGCTGCCAACTGAGCTGGAACATGATCAAATAAAACAGAAGGAAAAATATGCAAGGTGTAGTTGGATTTTGCAGAAATAATAATTTAAAAAAAAATGCATGCATGTGCACTGAAACAGAGTGACATGTATGTGTGCATGTATGAAATGAAGTGTGGTGTAATGGTTTATGTGTTTTGAGTGTGTTTAGGTTGCCTCGGGGTGTGTCTCACACACACATTCTGCACAGGAGCCTTTTGACACCGCTATGACTCCGCGTGAATATGAATGAGGAGATAAGTCACAGGGGAGAGCCGGGGAATCTGATGACAGTGCAGGAAAAGGCTGGAGCATCTACGGGGATCTACGACTCCTCAGCCCTGCCAGTGTTTTGATAAAGTGGCTGAGTGTGGGTAGGTGGGTGTGTGTACGCGTCCCCGATTGCGTCCAGTCAGATGGGTATGAATAATGTATTGATAGCCCCCGTGTTGCTGTATAGTGTGTGTGTGTGTGTGTGTGTGTGTGTGTGTGTGTGTGTGTGTGTGTGTGTGTGTGTGTGTGTTGTGTTTAGCCTGCCCAGCTGGCAGGGGTCACAAGGGATGTACACACATTATGTCACTGTCCCCAGAGAGGTGTGGGTGCATGTTCCCTTTTCATCATCAATCAGCACAGCAAACTGTTTAACACCAACAATGAGGCACTTAAAAGGCCCCTGGGTTCATGCCAGAAGTGGGGATAATTACCTAAACATGAAGCTGTCAGTCATCTCCCTCTTCTGCTTCTGTCTGCATCTGCTGTGTTCTGATTCAGCGCCGTGTAAATAGTGTGACGCGCTTAAATGTGAGAATGACAGTAATTGCTGAAACTGATTTTTAAAAGCATATTTATTAGACCTGCTCATTGTTCCATGCAGCATTTTCCTTAAATAATAAAATCAGTGATTTTACAACTTGAGTATTTAAAAGATGCATCCCCTCATAGTTTATTGGGGGTATTTTTGGCCACTTTTTAGGTACCTGGGGCCTCATTTATAAGTTAAATTCATCAAAACCATGTGTGTGCATTTTCTCATGAATGCACATTTTCTCATGCATGAATTGGAATTTATTTATGAAAGAAGACTGTATCTTGAGAATACATGTACTTATGAATTCTTCACACAAGGTGTATGCATGTTTCGACACTCAGAAAAACCAACATGGGTGTCTACTACATGAACCTAAGTCTAACTTGTAGTTCCTATGATATAAAATCAAGTTTTATGGTTGAACGCATTCAAATCATGTAGTTTTAACATAACATGCAACAACTTAAAATTTAGCTTGCTCAGTGAACAAAATAAAATTAGGAAATTATTTCCACCCAAGTAAAAAGAGTTAACTTAGCAAGAAACAATTTTCCTGAGTAACCTAAATATAAATTTGTTAGGTCAACATGATGAATTTGCATTACTGTTACTTAGTTACCATGGTTTAGGCCAAGTAGATTTGTAAAGGTAAATGTAGACCTAAATATAAATTTGTTGGGTTAGCATGACAAAGACATGATAATTAAGTAAGAGTAACACAAATTCATCACGTTGACCCAACAAATTTATATTTAGGAAACAGCAAAATTGTTTCTTGCTAAGTTAACTCATTTTACTTGGGTGGAAATACTCCAATCCATAAATTTATTACGTTCGGTGAGCAAGTTATTATTATTATTTTTGTGTGTGTAAGAGCAATTCAAGAGTGTTATGATAAAGAGGGGAAAATGAAGTGAGAGATCCAGTATAGTGTAAAACAAATCAGCCAATGTTACAGATCTTACATTCTGCACTATTAAAATATTATTACTGTTCACACACACTAAAGTATAATATATGTAAAATGGTCATTTATTAACCATTCACAAACTAGCCTAAAATGTAACTGAGTGTGAAGTAAATTTTATCAGCCCCCTCATCATTATTTATTTTTGTTGATTTTCAGTCTGCTTTGAGCAAGCTGCATTGCCTCCGTTATTTTTCCCATTCAGTGACATATTTTGATCATAATTCCAAAACCAAGACCACGAAATGAAACATATTTTGTTTCTTCCATCTCTCCGAGGACTGTCTCAATTTCATATTTTCTGCAATTTTGCTTCTTCTTGCTTGGATTCTTTTTAAATTTTTGCTTTGTTCTCTGCTGTGACAGAACGGATGCATTTTTTTGAGTGACACATTAGTTGCAAATGACTTTTTTGTTTGTTTTGTTGATGTCTACATCTACTCATGGAAGAAGACGTGAATGGACAGCAGGTTTGTGTACATATGTGCAGTTCTCCAACCACTGAGATTTAGACACCAAAACCACGTGTAGATACAGCTTCATAACTCTGGTTGAAAGTGTGATTATGCACATTTCTGCTTTTGTGCATACACACACATACACACACACACACACACACACACACATTTTTTTTCAAAAGTCTAGAGACTTTTATGTAGGTGAGCCTTCCTGATTTATAGTAGCTTGCTGGAAATGTGCATAATGTGACCCCTTTAAAGTGTGTTATTCCTCTGTGTACAATGAAGTGAATATGTGCCCAATTCGCAGGTTTAAACACTTTCATCCTTCCTGCTAAAATTGATTCTGTCAAACTGCAAGCAGGTAAGAAGACTAAATGCCTCCAAGTGCCTGATTAAATTATTTTACATCTTCAAAATTTATTTGCATGGAACACCAATCTGTGTTTTTGAGCACTAAGATCAGAGTGTGCTGCTTTAGGTTTTTTATTCTCAGCAGTATAAAATAAATCAATAAATCCCTTGTACTCCATATAGATCACAGTTTTTGCTTCTTCCTAGACAAGAGACCTGCAGCAATCTTGGGCTCTCTGAAACAGTTATCCTCTTTTGATTTCTCTTTTCTCAGCTTTAAAGTGCCAGCCACAACAAACAGAATTTTCCTGATGTAAAATACAAAACAAAACCAAGCAATCCACTGGGAAGTTTGGGGAAGCCATGGGGCATTCCCTGGAGGAATCAGATATTGCAGTTGAAATGAATTAGATGCTAGGTTTGAATAAGGAGTCAAAGAATGTTGATTTATTTTACTTGCATGTCCGGTGTCATTTTTTTGCAAAGTTACCTGTGAGTGTAGTGCAAAAGCTCTGCAAAGCTGAGAAGCAATACAGCATTCTTTCTTTGCTTCATTAGCAGCGAACAGACCTGCCAAAAAGCAGACGAGAAACATGCTCTCACAGAGTCAAATAGCCTTGAAACACAGAAAGTAATCCATGATATTGATCAGTGTGTTTCATATTGGCCCCTGTAATCCATCAAGCTAACAGTGTGGGATAGGTCTAATTTATATCATCTGAAAGGTGTAATCAAAGATGAATGAACCACAGCGTGATACAAATGTGCACTGGGTCATAATTTCTATGACTGTGAGTAATGGAAGGATAAACACAACGTCTACTCTTGTGTTAAGAAATACAAGGTTTGCACAACTAGGTGTATAAGAAGGACAAAAGCAAACTCTGTGAAAGCATCAAATGTGAATTCTAATCTCAAATCCATCACTGCATTCAGCAATATACTGAATTGTAGACAACTTCGTATTAAATGTGATTAAATATTTCACCTTGTGTGCAAATAGCAGCTTGATTGACATGAAATACAAATTTGCGTTATCACATGATAAAATGACTGGTGGTCAAACAAAAGATGTAATATGAGCAAGAGATGCAGACAGATTTAATGAAAATAGCTCTGAATGTGGCCCTAAGCTCCAGTGATGGGCGCAGTGTAGCTAATCAGCTAAAAGCTAAATCAGCTAAACTAACGTTTTCAGTAAAGGATTAGGTTTTCAGGAAGCTTAAAAACCATTAGCTTCCACGAAATTTAGTTTTGCTCACTATAAGTCAGCTAACATTTTATTGAATAAATGGTCAAAAGATGTCTGGTAATCTTAAAACTGTACATTTGTTCCAGTGCTAATACATTAATTCAATAAGTGAAATTCACTCATTGCACAAAAGCAACAAAGATCACATCAAGTAGATGGAGGAGCAGCAGCTCAAACCAGAGTAATCATTCAATCAATCAATATACTTTATTGCGATCTCATCTACATAGCATAATAACAATACGTAGCAGTCCATAGACTCTTTATATATATATATATATATATATATATATATATATATATATATATATATATATATATATATATATATATATACACACACACACACAAAATGTAAAACATCAGCTATCCAGAGCTGATATATAACAGATTAAACAGATGTTTTCTAATTCAGGATACATAAAAACAAAATACTGGGTTCAAGCACCGCCATGATTATGCCATTCCTGGAGACTTCCAACCTTGACATAAATTTATAGATGAGTTTCCATACGACTGCTCGACAGCACTGTGCATCAAGACCTGTACACAGCAGACTTGTGCTCTCATACTTAGACAATCCTAGAAACATCTTTAGCAAGTTGTGATAAGACACATACAATCTGTTTATGGAGGCTCTTCTGTAGTTCCACCATAACTGTGCTGTGTACAATGGAGAGCAGTATGATCGAAATAGGGTTAATTTAACATCCCAAGAACACGTGGAATTTACGCAATATAGCATTTCCCTTAAAATCCTTGAGCGAAACACCATTACAGCACTTTTCTTAGCGTTAAACGTCACATCTTGCATATCACCAAATTTCTCACATGCCTGAAGGAGCATCTGGAGTCCACATGCAGATGGGGAGGACACAACCAAGTCATCTGCATACATTAAATGATTTACAAGCAGAGTGTGAATATTACAGCCTGTACTGCATTTATTTAGTTCTACACTGAGATCATCAACATAAATATTAAAGAGATAAGGTGAGAGTATCCCACCTTGTCTGACCCCACATGACACACTAAAGTAATCTGAGTACGCGTTACCCCACCTGACACACATCCGCTGACTAGAGTATCAAAATATCAATATTCTTACGACATATCCAGGAACTCCTCTCCTGACAAGTTTTTCAAACAGTATGCTATGATTAAGCCGATCAAATGCCTTGCTGGCATCTAAAAAACATGCAAAAATGCTACCATTAAGCGTGTAATATGCATCTACGATCTCCTTGAAGGCATATATACATGTCGGTGCCAAGTTTCTTCTTAAATCTAAATTGATTTGGCTGTTTCGCGAGATACATTTCTATGCGATCTAGAAAAATAATCTCAACAACCTTCCTGACTATACTAGCAACTGCAAATGGTCTGTAGTTGTAAGTGTTTTGTCTAAGTTTATTTCTTAATATTCCTTATTAGTTTATTATTTTTCATACTGTGAATGGTGAATGAAGCTACTTTTTAGTTTCATTTATGGCAGCGGATATTCTTCCATGACTGGAAGAAGATTTACTTTGGCTATTTGTCCGGAACACGCTGTGATTGGTTGAGCGCAATGATGTCATCACGTGGCCCACTTTAACGGGTCACTGGGTTTTTAATATTTTCGTGACGCATTTTTTTTTTTTTTTTTGGTATTCCTAGCCTTATCCCTTCCCCTAACCCTAACCCCAAGACCCCCCCCCCCCCCCCCCCGCATCATTCTCATGCTCCCGTCACAGCGTGTTCTGGACAAATAGCCAAAGTAAGTCCTCTTCCAGTCGCGGAAGAATGTCCATTTCATTCTTTTATTCATTTAATTACTTTTTGGTTATCACTTGGCAAGCTGAAATGTTTCGGGAACCTCCAGGTCGAGAAGAACATCCATAGATCCAAACCATCCACTTGCCTACTCCATCACCTCAGTTAACATTTCAGTTGGCAGATTAGTGGTTATCGAAGCTCACTTTTAAGGTTAGCTGTGTCCACATGGCTAAAAGCTCAAACTTCAACAACATGCTTTATCCACCGTGCAGTAGTGACGTGTATGTAGACCCAACAATGCTGACCAACAGGGTGAAGGACGCCAGTGACGGCGCCTCAGGAGCAGCCGTGGAGAAGGATTAGTCAAATCTGTAAATATATGTGTCAATATATCTAAATGTTTCCTTTTATAAACAGCCACTTAAGAACTCCAACCTTTTAAATAAGGCCAGGAATAATCTGTTTCCTTCGTCGCGATAGATCCAGTGGGGATTTACAGAAACATTCGGCGGTGACACAGATCTACATAATCATTTTAAGTTTCTACCCGCTCCTTCCAATGATTCTCCTGCTGTCACTTTAGATACCGCTAAAACTGATTTGGGCTCCATAATCTCGCAGTATTTCGTAGACTTTAAAAATCTCTAATATTATAAGGAGATTATTTCATTTATAATTGATTGAGTGCATTTGCTGGAGTGCCACTTCAAAGTTACTGAATTAAAGATGCACTTAAGAAGGCTGGTTTGCCGGGCGCTCAGAGGCACGGGGTGAGGTGGGAGGTTGTGTTGGGGAAGAGGAAGGTGGCGGGGGAGTTTTGGGGTTGAAGGGTGGTACAGATGGGAGGCTTGCATCTCGTCGGCGGAGCCAGGAAAGCTAGCAGGGGCTGATCCATGGAGATTTCTTGCAAAGAGAAGGCATCAGAGGACACGGCAGCAGCGGCGGCAGCGGTGGGGATCAACGCTTCAGTGAAAACGAAGCATGAGTCCCATCCATCCTCGGAGTTCCTCTAAAGAACACATCAAGAGGATGATACCCAGGTGACGTCTGGACTACCTGTACAAAACTTTCCCTCAGTATCTTCCTTTCCACTCTGAAACCACTCCAGGCTGCCAAAAAGTGTTACATATTTCAAAAGCCAATTTTTTTTTCTTATGCGCTCACTTTGGATTCCCTGGACACGTGTACCAAAATCTCCATGGAAATATGAACCTCCGGGATTTGGCATCCTCCCCTTTGCCAGACTGAGCCCCAAAGCCCGCTCAGCTCTCACCTCCTCATTGGCTTATCGACACCTCATACCTGCACCGCCTCCCGTTAAAGGACTCTTCATTAAGGACAGAGAGAGTCTTTAAACAAAATCTCCCTGTGCCTGAAAAGAAGTGGAAGAAAGATACGGTCTGTTGGACAGCTCAGGCCTATTGGAGTGCTTAGTTCTGACTAAATGAATCTTGACAGTGAGGAGGATGCTCTCCTCCTGCCGAGCATTGTACCAGCTGCCAATATATGCACCCCATCACCCACCCCTCCAATAGCTTCCTCTGATGCACCCACTTCTCCACCACCACCACCGCCAGCATGGCCCAACTGCATCATAATCCTCTTAACGCTCTGTCTTATTAGCCACTCATCTAAATGACATAAAAGCAAATGGCTGGAGAGTGTGGAGACAGAAAGAGAGAGAAAAAACGAAATTATTTCCTGTGGAATAAAGTCTTGGCCCTTCCAGTATACCATACATTGTATTTCACATTTGATGATGTGACAAGTGTATCTAAGTCAGCTAGGGGCTCAGGAGAAATGCATTTCACAGCCCGTCAGGCACATCAAATTCAAAAGAACGTCCAACACGCGCGTGCACACGCTGCTAAATTGAATCCCAATTAAGAAGATTCCACAAATGACGAATAAATGGATGATCCATTTGGCTCACTTTTTCAATTTGGCGAAATTGTGAATTACTGATCCCCTTACACCTAGTGGAATCCACTCATTAGGTTCCATTTTTAACTTAAGTTCTCGGTTTCCATTTTGCCACACACCCTGCACTCTTCCCCTTCGTCACTGCCCTGCCTGCGGACCCGCTGAACCTCTATTCAGTGCCAGCACCTGCAAATTAATTCAGAATTCAACCACCTGACTGCTTTGCAGAAGTAAGAAAGGTTTATTCTCCGTGTGCATTCTCCAGGGAAGTAAGCCAGGGTGGGACACAAAGGGCCCTATCTTGATGATCAATGGTGCACAGGCTACAGCGTACAGCACAAGTTCCTTTGGGATGTGTCCAACTCATTTTTGTAATTTATAGTGTGTATAATCCGAGTGAAAATAGAGTGCAAAGTGTAAAGTGGTTGGATTTATCCTCTTCATTAGTGATCATAAAATTAAATAAACAAGCATGTCATTTGTTATCCCATTGAGCCAAGAGCAGGGGCATAGCACCAAATTCTGGGCCCTAGGTACTAGCCATATTGAAGACCACCCCCCCCCCCCCACACACACACTGTTATGTTCTTTTTTATTAACGCAAACACCAAATTTCTAATGTATAGTCAAACCAGGTCTAAATCATGTATACCTTAAATCACACCTGGGAGTCAGAACCCTTTTTAAAGTTGGGGGATCAATATTGAGTTGGGGGGTCTGGGTCATCAACTCAATATAGCTAGCTTTCAAGTTCACCTCTCTTTTCAAAGAATTTGGTTAGCAGCTGCTTTCCATCATTTAGTTTTCCTTCCCTGTCCTTTTTTTCTCTTCTTTTTTTAAATCTGGACTTTAATTTTTTAGGAAAGACATATTTTATTTCAGCCTAAACACTAGGGCTGCAACTAACAATTATTTTACTAATCAGTTCATCGGTCAATTATTTTTTCGATTAATCGTTTTAGGTTTTTTTTACTTACATGTGAGTTTTTCCATTATTTCTTTGAGTTATTATTAAAAGGCCTTTATCACGCAACATCAACGTTTGAGCTTGTAACAAAGTTATGTTATATTGTCGTCAAAAACATACCTGGAGTAGTATTTTGTTTTATTTTGTACATATACATCACCGACACACCACAAAGAGATTTCTATCAGGTTTCACCCGATTATGAGCATTTTTAGATGCCTACAGCAACTATCTCAACCACTGACAACATATTACAGCAAGAGTCCACAAAAGACCTTTTTAAAGGCCTGACTAAAGTGTAATATGTGATCTTTAAAAACATATTTTCATGAAAAAAGACTCAAATGTGCAGTTAAGGGCATTTTATTTTTCTTGTGTAAAAACAGCTTAGATGTGGTTTGACTGAAACAAACTGTCATTAAACTTAAATAAAACAGGGGTGAAGTGGAGGTTTAAGAGTCACAATGTATTCACAGGAAACAGTTATTTCTATATTTATTTATTTATGTTCATTGTTAGTTGGATTTATCTTTTCTGATGTGTTTAATCAGGTTCTTTTGTTTCTTTCTCTAAAATTGTATTGTAGCATTACTGGTTATTATTACTATTATTGTTGTTGCTATTATTACTAATATATAAATAAAAAATAAATTAAAAAAATATTACAATTTGTAATACATTTGACTCTTTTAGCACACAAATGTGCTGACAGCTGCAACAGCTTAATGCTAACTTTAACACTGAAAACGCCATAGACATGCTAATGCGTTAGCATCGGTCTCGTTTTTAAGTTATAAAATACATCTATCAACTGTTTCAGAAGACCATAACAGGTCAGATTAACATAAAAAGGTAAATATTACTCACAGACATATGCTCTTTGGGTTTTAGTGGGGAAAAATTAAGATAAAGTGAAATAAAAAATGAATGAATCAACAAAGCAGCAGATCGAAGCATTGCTTCGATTGGTTCAAGGTTCAAAGCAAAGCCCCGCTGTAGAAACGGGTGATTTATATGGAAGAATCGAAACATTTGCGGTAAAACAAGTTTATTTAACAACTAATCCATGACTAAATTAGTTGACAACTATTTTAATAATCGATTAAATCAATTAGTTGTTCCAGCTCTACTAACACCTCCTCTTTCTGTGAGATCCCGTTTGTGATGTGAGTGTGTGGGGGGCAGCGTGCGGCCTGTGCGCCTGGACTAAACCATTGTACAACTGTGCAGTGGTGGGAAGGACCCTCAAAGATCTTTCAATATTATTGTTAGAGCAGAATTATGTTTCGCAACATTTATGCATTCATTCTAATTATATTGTTTTACAACATGAATTGTATGAACATTAATGACATGCAACACAAAAATGTATTTAATGCCAGTTTTTTGTGCCCCCCCCCCCCCCCCCCCATGTTCTGGGCCCTGGGTACATAGTACCCTTTACCACCCCAGTCCGACGCCCCTGGCCAAGAGCCTAGTGCAATCACTGTACTGAAATGAGACTAGTGAGTGAATTAGTGCCAAACTGTCAGAGTACAACAGTGGACATAAACTACCAAAGCTCCCTGAGGTGAAGCCCAAAGGTGAAGTTTTGTATTTTTCCATGACTGTTTACATTTTTTTTAAATGGATGACTTCAGTTCAGTTTAATTATATATACAAGTAGGGTGTAGGCCTACGCACATCATGAACACCCTTACAGAACATTGCAGTTTAAATAATACAAATGCATGGCTTTCAGACAAGGTTTTTGTTGGTTCAAATGCTTTCTGCTTTTACGCAACACAGATGCACCAGCACTGAATCTAACTACACCTTATTTTTGACCAGCATGCCCATTAGCATACAGATGAGCACTATTATACTTGGTATTTACTTGACATGGTTGTTGGGTGTCAGACCCAGACTGGGTCAAGTGTAAACTACCAAAGATACTTGTATTACACTGTGTGCTGCATTGTGCCAGGTGAAAGACAGGACTGAAAATGACTTGTCTATAAGGACTTGATTATTAACACCAGGGGGCCAAATTCTTGAGATCAGACTATTGATGCTCTTATTGTTATTATTGTGACTGACGTTGTTGTTGTTCTCTCTCCTAGCCCCTTGTCGCAGACCGAACGGTCCAACCCCTAAAAATTGGTCCGCCCCGGCCTCTACTGCACATGCGTCATTTCGGAGCTCAGCAGCTTCAGTCTCCTCACCAAAAGTGATTAAATGGATTAATGGGATTATTAACCATCAGTAACAAGGTAAACCCTCTTAAATCATTCTAAAGTGAGTTTTAAGCAGGAATGAGGTGATAATCTGTGACGCTATGAAATGACCGACGCACAGTGAACGCATCAGCTAGCAACTCGTGCAGCTGCGGCGCTCTGATCGCTGTGTACATCTTTAATTATGAAATAATGCTGAATTTATGTGGAAATAATTGTACAAAAGCTTCAGACAGCTGTCGCTGAGATAGATGATGACTGGAGTGCAGTTTTAAGCAGAAACGAGGTGATAATCGGTGAACTGCGGCTAATGACGCATGCACAGTGAAGGCAGGGCAGACCAATTTTTTTGGGGGGGGGGACCGTTTGGTCTGCGACACCCTCTCTATCTATATACCTCTCTTTTTCTCTGTCCATCCTTCCTTCCTTCCAAACAAGCTCAACTAATAGGCTAACCTTGTTTCGGGTCTTTATTAAATCATATTTTTGGGGGGCAAAGTGGTGGTTCTCATGACGGTTTTGCTTTGATGTGGCCATTAAAAATTACGGAGTGGCTATTCGCCCAACTGTTGGTTCAATAAAGTAAATATACGCCCAACCACAACCGACCAATGAGCATGCTTGTAAGCTCACTTCCAGTTTCAACGCGGGAGGGAAAAAAGCCAGATATTTTCTCGCCAGCTGCGTGAGGGTTCGCAGCCCGCGAAGGGGCTGTGATCTAAAGTGGTTCTGTTTGGCTCATCACACACAGGGAACTGTGTCAAACTAACATCATCTTACAGACAACAAGCAGCATTTTGTTCAAAAGCTGTTTCGTCGTCATTAACAGGCTTCCGTTCAAAATACTTATGAAGTTTGTGTGCTTTCATCCATTGTGGTGTTTTCGCAGTAATTAAAGACGGTGCCATCAATGTGTCAAACATACGCCGCAATAGAGCCTTAAAAAGTGGTAGTTTAGATGCACAAAACGTGTCAAATACACGATCACGGTTGGGCGAATAAGATAAGACGTCATATTTATCTGCCCAATGGTTGTGCATGTAATAATACAATAACATGCTTTTGGAGGGCGGTATGCATTTTCAGAGGCCCGACCAAAAGGGCTGATATTCGCCCGAGTTAGACGAGTTTTGGGCGACTGGGCATGTAGATATTTAAATTATATAACTAACTTTGATCTTACATGCATTTTGATGCTAGCTGTTTTCATTTCTTCAACTTGCTTGAGCAGAATACTGTGCAACAAACAGTATGTTCAAGATGATGACAGCAATCAAGGTTTTCCTGCAAAAAATGAGAGCACCCATTGCCAGTATTTACCATCTTTGTTTGTTTGTTTTAAAGAAAGCGGATAGTTTAACAATCATGTTCAATCAATAAAATGTATTTTCTGACATCTGTCAAGTTCGTGCTCACAGATTAAGAACCTGGTGTCGTGGTCTGAGTTTGCGCCGGTCTCATTTTACCAAGCGCATGCGCAAATCGATTTTTTTTCGTGGTCAACTTCCGGGAGGTCTAGATTTACCATTTCTTGCGGCGATCTTCAACCGAGCAGATGTATTTTGAAATAACTGCATTTTCCACACACTTTTGATTCAGAAAACTTGAAGTGGGACATAAATTCAGACTTGCAGGCTGGAAATTTCAGACTAGCTAGGTAACTAGTAACCAGAATTATAATGGTTAAATCAATAAGCATCAATAGAAAGTGACAGGATTTACTTGTGGTTCCAATTAAAAAAATTATATATTTGCTTGGCAAATTTGGACCAGGGTCAATAACACACAAGTCTCAATATACCAAGATGGTAAAATCAGACTGGTGGTAAGTTCAGACTGTGGCTGCTACAGTCTAATTTTACCTGGTAAATTCAGACTGGTGGTAATCTCAGACCGTGACACCGGCCCTTTTATGGCCAAGCAGGTAATCAGGTTTTAAATTCCTCATGTACTTCTTGCCTCTACCAAGCAACTGTGGACTGTATTATTGCAGAGGTGACAGAATCTCACACCTGACCATAAAGGACTCTGCTGGGTCCAGGTCTGGATCACACTGTCTGACCGAGTGTTCACCTCGATGATGCTCATGATGTGTTTGTGCATAAACAAATAAATAAATAGAATTATATTTAAACAGAGTTTTAAGAAATTACTCTGTGTAAAGCATTTTGGGAATGTTTAAGATATAGCAACTGGGGTTGTGTGATGTCAAATGTAATCAATATTCTGTACAAGGCAGTGGCAGCTGGCCCATAGGGGGTGCTCGGGTGCCACCCTCCCAGATATGGAGGGGGAAAAAAATTATAAAATATATTTTTTTGAAAAAAGTATTATCAATGTCAGTTTTACTTAATAGTATGTGCCTACATGTAATCTGAATGATTCAAACAACATTTCCACCAACTGACTCTCATTCACAGACTAACAGACTAAAACAGTTAAATGTGGTCTATTAAACATTAGGTCTCTCTCTTCTAAGTCCCTGTTGGTAAATGATATAATAATTGATCAACATATTGATTTATTCTGCCTAACAGAAACCTGGTTACAGCAGGATGAATATGTTAGTTTAAATGAGTCAACACCCCCGAGTCACACTAACTGTCAGAATGCTCGTAGCACGGGCCGGGGCGGTGGATTAGCAGCAATCTTCCATTCCAGCTTATTAATTAATCAAAAACCCAGACAGAGCTTTAATTCATTTGAAAGCTTGTCTCTTAGTCTTGTCCATCCAAATTGGAAGTCCCAAAAACCAGTTTTATTTGTTATTATCTATCGTCCACCTGGTCGTTACTGTGAGTTTCTCTGTGAATTTTCAGACCTTTTGTCTGACTTAGTGCTTAGCTCAGATAAGATAATTATAGTGGGCGATTTTAACATCCACACAGATGCTGAGAATGACAGCCTCAACACTGCATTTAATCTATTATTAGACTCTATTGGCTTTGCTCAAAAAGTAAATGAGTCCACCCACCACTTTAATCATATCTTAGATCTTGTTCTGACTTATGGTATGGAAATAGAAGACTTAACAGTATTCCCTGAAAACTCCCTTCTGTCTGATCATTTCTTAATAACATTTACATTTACTCTGATGGACTACCCAGCAGTGGGGAATAAGTTTCATTACACTAGAAGTCTTTCAGAAAGCGCTGTAACTAGGTTTAAGGATATGATTCCTTCTTTATGTTCTCTAATGCCATATACCAACACAGTGCAGAGTAGCTACCTAAACTCTGTAAGGGAGATAGAGTATCTCGTCAATAGTTTTACATCCTCATTGAAGACAACTTTGGATGCTGTAGCTCCTCTGAAAAAGAGAGCTTTAAATCAGAAGTGTCTGACTCCGTGGTATAACTCACAAACTCGTAGCTTAAAGCAGATAACCCGTAAGTTGGAGAGGAAATGGCGTCTCACTAATTTAGATGATCTTCACTTAGCCTGGAAAAAGAGTCTGTTGCTCTATAAAAAAAAGCCCTCCGTAAAGCTAGGACATCTTTCTACTCATCACTAATTGAAGAAAATAAGAACAACCCCAGGTTTCTTTTCAGCACTGTAGCCAGGCTGACAAAGAGTCAGAGCTCTATTGAGCTGAGTATTCCATTAACTTTAACTAGTAATGACTTCATGACTTTCTTTGCTAACAAAATTTTAACTATTAGAGAAAAAATTACTCATAACCATCCCAAAGACGTATCGTTATCGTTGGCTGCTTTCAGTGATGCCGGTATTTGGTTAGACTCTTTCTCTCCGATTGTTCTGTCTGAGTTATTTTCATTAGTTACTTCATCCAAACCATCAACATGTTTATTAGACCCCATTCCTACCAGGCTGCTCAAGGAAGCCCTACCATTATTTAATGCTTTGATCTTAAATATGATCAATCTATCTTTGTTAGTTGGCTATGTACCACAGGCTTTTAAGGTGGCAGTAATTAAACCATTACTTAAAAAGCCATCACTTGACCCAGCTATCTTAGCTAATTATAGGCCAATCTCCAACCTTACTTTTCTCTCAAAAATTCTTGAAAGGGTAGTTGTAAAACAGCTAACTGATCATCTGCAGAGGAATGGTCTATTTGAAGAGTTTCAGTCAGGTTTTAGAATTCATCATAGTACAGAAACAGCATTAGTGAAGGTTACAAATGATCTTCTTATGGCCTCGGACAGTGGACTCATCTCTGTGCTTGTTCTGTTAGACCTCAGTGCTGCTTTTGATACTGTTGACCATAAAATTTTATTACAGAGATTAGAGCATGCCATAGGTATTAAAGGCACTGCGCTGCGGTGGTTTGAATCATATTTGTCTAATAGATTACAATTTGTTCATGTAAATGGGGAATCTTCTTCACAGACTAAAGTTAATTATGGAGTTCCACAAGGTTCTGTGCTAGGACCAATTTTATTCACTTTATACATGCTTCCCTTAGGCAGTATTATTAGATGGTATTGCTTAAATTTTCATTGTTACGCAGATGATACCCAGCTTTATCTATCCATGAAGCCAGAGGACACACACCAATTAGCTAAACTGCAGGATTGTCTTACAGACATAAGGACATGGATGACCTCTAATTTCCTGCTTTTAAACTCAGATAAAACTGAAGTTATTGTACTTGGCCCCACAAATCTTAGAAACATGGTGTCTAACCAGATCCTTACTCTGGATGGCATTACCCTGACCTCTAGTAATACTGTGAGAAATCTTGGAGTCATTTTTGATCAGGATATGTCATTCAAAGCGCATATTAAACAAATATGTAGGACTGCTTTTTTGGATTTACGCAATATCTCTAAAATCAGAAAGGTCTTGTCTCAGAGTGATGCTGAAAAACTAATTCATGCATTTATTTCCTCTAGGCTGGACTATTGTAATTCATTATTATCAGGTTGTCCTAAAAGTTCCCTAAAAAGCCTTCAGTTAATTCAAAATGCTGCAGCTAGAGTACTGACAGGGACTAGAAGGAGACAGCATATCTCACCCATATTGGCCTCTCTTCATTGGCTTCCTGTTAATTCTAGAATAGAATTTAAAATTCTTCTTCTTACTTATAAGGTTTTGAATAATCAGGTCCCATCTTATCTTAGGGACCTCGTAGTACCATATCACCCCAATAGAGCGCTTCGCTGTCAGACTACAGGCTTACTTGTAGTTCCTAGGGTTTGTAAGAGTAGAATGGGAGGCAGAGCCTTCAGCTTTCAGGCTCCT